>NW_015505718.1:282070-295961 GCF_001515645.1 Sinocyclocheilus grahami | reverse complement strand
GTGCTTGTGGTGTTCGGCCAATCACAATGCACTGGGTCAGCTGGCCAATCAGAGCAGACTGCGCTTGTCGGAAGGAGGGACTTTGTAGAAAACTAAGCGTTTGAGAGAGGCGGGGCATAGAGGACCTACAATAATGTACAGTATTTGAAAAATAATGTGTTTTTTGAACATTAAAGCATGTCAACATATTCTGTTACACCAAATACACAAAATAATGATCTTTAAAAAAGCATCATATGACCCCTTTAATGTTTAATCAATAATGAATATCTGATTAATTTTACTTGTTACTAATGGACTACTGGAAAAAATAATATCCTTTTATGAACAAAATAAATACAAAAAACTCCTTAATGAAAAATCTAAAACCGAATATTTTATGAAAACTAAATGAATATTATAGTGTATGTAATGATAGCCTTTTATGAAAAATAAATATAAAATAATCTGTAATTAAAAATCTAAGAATAAATATTTTAATAAAATGAAATAAAAAAATAATACTTTATTAAACATAAAAAGAAACTAAGAAATGTGTATGAAAAACGAATATAAAAAGAATGGTCAACAATTGTCAATCAAATAAGTGTGCAGGCCATGACACCACAATGAGTCAGCACAAAGTCTCAGACACTAATTAATAACTCATCATCATTCTGATTGGCTGGCTGCTATAAGAGTGACTCCTGATTGGCTCACCAGGTTGGTGGTGTGGCAGATGACATTGGGGTCGCTGCAGCGCACATGGAGGGTGGCAGAACCATCTGTGGGCAAGTACAAAAGGAGACAGAGCACAAATGGGGTCTTTAGTTCAGAACTAATAGCAGACACTGAAGCATGTTTGTGTGAGTGGGTTTATGTATGTGCGTCCGCAGCGGCCGAGTTGTTTGTAATGAGCAGCACCTGCTGTGTCGTCCCAGGCTGCAGGCAGGCGAATGGCCTTCTTTAGGAAGGTGAGTTCAGGCTGGTAGAAACGGAAGGCCTGGTCCACCACATGTGGCATGGGTTCAACATCCACCTGGCAGATCGCCAGAGGCTTTCTGTCTTCCCCGCGGAACAGCACCTGGAAGACAAGCAGATCGCTTGCAACCTACACACATTTTGAAAGGCCTTCCTACTAAATGCTAACCGGAGAACTAAATCAATTGAGAAAATAAAAGGAATGTTCCGGGTTCACAACCAGATAAACTGACAGATATCGACCGCATCAGCGACATGCTGTCGATTACCACAGACTTTGTCCCACTGTTTGTAAAAACAGAATTGTGTGTAGATCAGTGATATTTTGAATTAAATTTCATTTTTATATGTCCTGCTTTCATGTTAATTTTAGTTAAGGTTATTGTAATTTTTATTAGTTTTTGTTGTTTTAAAACATACCTATATAGTTTTATTATTTGTATTTTTCAGTTTTAGTTTTAGTTATTTTAGTATTTCAAGTTAAACTAAATTAAAATGAGAAATGTTGCCTAAACTAATAATACGTTTTTTTTTTTTTTTTCAATTAACATTTATTTTATTTCAAGTAACAATAATGTTTTTAGTTTTAGCTAACCATAACCCTGTAATGCACTTACAATGAATGTCTATGGGGCTAGATATCCTGAAAGGTTTAAAAGCAGAAATGTTCATCTTATATTTTTTATACACTTATGTAAAGTATTCTGCACAATGAGAGTTATTTGTCTTGTTGGATATACTTTCAAACAATGCTTGTCTAGGTGGAATGCCTTACCCCATTGACTTCCATTGTAGGTGCATTACTGTAAACATATTTTTGCTTTTTTTAAAAGAGATTAACAAAATTGAACTTGCAACTTGCAACAACATTTCTTTGTAGTTCAGCACCAAACCAGTAAAGCCCACCCTTGAACCAGTATATTGGTCGAAGCTGCTCTTTTCAGCAGAGGTGGTCAAGGTCTACCTCTAAATGACAAGCCTATCTGAAATCATTCCACAGTGAATGAACAGCACTGACAGTATGCAGTGAGATATGAAGTACCGTGAGTCATCTGCAGTCTGAGTGCATAACCTCTCTCGCGTGAGATCCTGTGGAGCTGGCTGTCGGATTCACAGCCCAAGACAACCCATTGACACTCCTCTGGAGGTGATGTCAGTTTGGGCACAGCAATGCTTGACCCCAACTGACCTAAATATGATATGGGAGTCCTGTGTGTGAGTGTGTCAGCAGTACTGCAAGGCATCAGTCTCTCTTGGCTACATATGGCAGGAACAGCCCAAAGGCACAATGAACCACAATGCCATAGAAGAGCACATCAACCCACATAGAATACACAGCTTAAAGGGTTAGTTCATCCAAAAATGACAATTAGCTTGTGTTTTACTTACCCTCGAAGCATCCTAGGTGTATATGACTTTCTTCTTTCAGACGAATCCAGTTACACAACCATTCACTGTGTAAAATATGCATACAATGAAATGTAAAGGTTATAAATAAGATTAAAATAGTTTTTTTCATATTTAATAAATACAATATAATATATTATATTATATAATAATGTATACACTGTATACTTTCATTTTTTCCCACAAAAAATAGAATAAACTGTTTATTACCTTGTTATTGCATTTACCAAAATATTTAATAACAAATATTAAATATTTAATACAATATTTAATGTAAGGGACTGCAAAAGTGTAGACATTTGAGAATGCTGGGCGATTTCTGTGTAAATTTGCAGAATCTGCGTGGACCTGATTATGAAACATAAATTAGAGGCAACAGGACAGTTGATCAATGTTGCTCATTAACACACTTCATTCATTTGAAAGGCTGAAATTAATCAATTTGAATATTAATGGCAGGCTGAAATTAAATGTATTTGGTTCTTCAGGTCAGATCTCAAATACACAATTAAAAGGTCAAAACAATAGATGGGATCCGTCAGTGGAAGGGCTGTGATCAAGAGCTCTTTCTCTCATTTAATACATATTTGACTAAACAATACATACAGCAATACAAAAAAATTTTAACCTATGTTTGGTTCTTGTAAGTGTGCATCAGTTACATTCAGTTTTACTGTTGAGGATCAAGTCATGTTTTCAGTCTGGATTGTTCAGACCACTTCTCTGACAGCACAACTACTAATCAGGCTGTATAGAAAGAGTCTGAGTTCCTGTGTGTGCTCAGCAGTACAGTGAGTGCTAAGCTCTTACCTTGATGGATTTGGCATGAATTGTATTGGACAGATGTTTCTGAGCCATCTGTGGACTTCTTGAAGTCTTTAAGCTTTTTGTATCCTGCAGTATGACAGAAGAGTCATCATGAACAGTGCAGCATTCAGTGAGAGAACAATCGCATTGAAATAATGTCATTAAGGGATGGAGAAACATTGTTTGGACAGGTCTGTTCAGACCATCTGGATGAGGCTGTTTTTAATCCATTTCATTATTGCTGATGCTTTGAGTCATTTTAAACTCCCCTCCTTCACTTGTGGGTGCCGCTGTAATACTACAGACTATAAACAAACCCAAATCCAATTAAACCGGAAACATGTGAGCTAATCCAAGTCTCATCAGTGCAAAAGGGAAATGAGGAAACAAATGCAGTTTCTCAGTGATGACACATCGTTCATGGTTGAATTACAATACAACACAACACACAAAAACAATTAAATAGTCCACATTTTCTCCAGATAATATGTGACCCTGGACCACAAAACCAGTCATAAGGGTAATTTTTTTTTTACTTTTTGCTGAATAAATAAGCTTTCTATTGATTTATGGTTTGTTAGGATAGGACAATATTTGGCCGAGATACAACTATTTGAAAATCTGGAATCTGAAGGTGCAAAAAAAATCTTAAACTATTGAGAAAATCGCCTTTAAAGTTGTCAAAATGATGTTCTTAGCAATGCATATTACTAATCAAAAATTAAGTTTTAATATATTTACAGTAGGACATTTACAAAATATCTTCATGGAACATGATCTTTACTTAATATCCTAATAATTTTTGGCATAAAATAAAAATCAACCCAATTGACCCATACAATGTATTTTTGGCTATTGCTACAAATATACCCCAGCGACTTAAGACTGATTTTGTGGTCCAGGGTCACATATAGTTTTCCAGCTTTACTTGAGTCTACATAGTGGGCCTGTTTAGACTTTTTACATCAATGTGGTGAAAATATAAATAAATAAATAATTTTTATTTAAATTATAAAAAAAAAAAAAAAAAAAAAAAAAAAGAAAAAAAACAAAAAAAAAAAAAAAAAAAATTTTTATTTAAATTAAAAAAAAAAAAAAAAAAAAAAAAGGAAAACATCAACACAAAACAAAATAGAAATATTTATTAGTGGTTGTACTATTGTAGTGAAAAGTACATTTAATGACAAACTAAATAAAATACAATATTTATTATTAGTATTGGCACTAAATCTTTGAGGTGAAAATTACTTTTAAAACCAAAACAAAAAGCAAAACAAACAAAAAAATAAATAAACAAAAATGAAATTGATCAAATGTCACATTGTTAAAAAAAACAGATAAATGCTGTTCTTTTGAACTTTCTCTTCATCAAAGAATCATGGGGGGGTTCAAACAAAAAACTAAACAATTGGTAGTATCACTAAAACTTTAGGGTGAAAAGTACATTTAAAACCACAAAACAAAAAACTCAAAACAATACAGCATTTATTATTAGTGTTATTATCAATAGAACTTTTGGGGTGAAAAGTATTTTGAAAATACAAGAACAAAAAACTGTTAAAATGAAAACTAAGTATAAGTCTGAGAGAGTTCCCCCTAGATTTACCTGAAGAGGGAAGGTGTGACCACAGATGAAGGTCTGGTACTTGAAGGGGACATGGACGCTATCTTTGGGTCGCAGGTAAACCTGTGTAGTCAGTGTACTCTCCTTTAGGTGAAACAGCTCCTCCTCTAGAGGAGTCAGAGTCTTCGTCAACTCCTTGAAATATCTCCACTCCTCAGTTTTCACGATTACACTGAGGGATAAAAAGAGAAAAAGAGGAAAAACAGCAAAGAGAGAGAGAGAGGAGACGAAAAGAACAGCTTGAGGACTTTCTTTGCCTTGCCGGCAGTATTTTATTGGCAATGAAAAAGAGTATTTGAGTATGCATGATACAGTCAAACATAAGCCCTCACAGAACTGAAACTCCTGGGAGGGTACGGTTTAAAGATAACAAACACTGGGTGTGAAATATTACTTTCTGTTTCATAGAGACAAATTTCATGCACAAATATATGAAGGAAAAGGGCATTTGAAACATCAAAGGCAGCACCTCCGGGCCCGAGAAGGGATCATTCGCCATAAATGAAAAAAAAAAGAAAGAATTTAGAGGTGTAAAAACTCTTTTGTACTGTATACACTACAGTAGATGTAAAAGCAAGTCTCAAAAATGAAAATTCAATCACATTCTCTTTTTAATAACAGAGCCAGGCAGGTGGCACAAAAGTATACTTACGTGAACAAAAGCAAAGCCCATTTCCCTTTCTTTCATATAGAAGCATATATGCAAGGAGCTCTTTTAAAATGGTAATGCAAAAAGAGGACGATAATGACAGAAAAGTTAATTGAAATGTTATAAGGTCTAAATGGGAAATATGACCTGGCATAATATATCTTCACAGTAAATCTAGCAATAAAACAAGGTAGACATAAACAAACAGGGCTTGTGGTGAGGGTGACTATAAATTGCTTATATTATTTAAATATTTTCTCTCATGGTAAATGGAAAATCCGAAGTGGAGTGATTACAGAATGCATCAAGCTTAAATCACGTTGTTCCACCCAAATATTGTGATCCACCCTGAAGCTTTGGCTTTTGGAACAATTTTGTTGTTAGACAAAATATAAAGTATATGAACTAACTTGCCAAATTATGCCTTAAATGTAAAAAAAATTATCAAAATTAAACTGTACACTACTGTTTGGGGTTGGTAAGATACATATTTTTGAAAGAGGTCTCTTTTGCTCACCAAGGCTGCATTTATTTGATCAAACATACAGTAAAAACGGTAATATGTGAAATATTATAACAATTTCTATTTGAATATATTTTAACATGTAATTTATTCCTATGATAGCAAAGCTGAATTTTAATATTTTTGTCAAAACCATGATATATATATTTTCAGGAATCTTTAATGAATAGAAAGTTTAAAAGCATTTTTGTAACAACATAAAAGTATTTACTGTCACTTTTGATCAATTTAATGCGTCCTTCTTTTTGTGTTTCTATTGATGCATTGGCAATACAGAACAATCACACAAAATACATAAAATCTTAAAGGAACACTCCACTATTTTTGAAAATAGGCTAATTTTCCAACTCCCCTAGAGTTAAACAGTTGAGTTTTACCATTTTCGAATCCATTCAGCCGATCTCCGGGATTCGAAAACGGTAAAACTCAACTGTTTAACTCTAGGGGAGTTGGAAAATGAGCCTATTTTCAAAAATAGTGGAGTGTTCCTTTAAAGAGAGAGAGCGATAATAAAATTCAGCTGAAGTATAACTAAAAAACTGCTTCAGAGGACTGAAAACAAATTATGAGCTGCGGGACCTGACCTGCGAGGATAAAATGAATTAGGCAGAAAGAATGGAGCAGCTCTGCTGAAATCTGGCATATCTTCTAACCTGCCGCTCCGTTGGTTCAGCTTGTCCATATATAATGTGCGAATACAGGTTAGAAACAATCTCTTCAGTAAAAGTGAAAGAGAGAGGTGACTTTATAAGGTTGGCTTTGTGGCATACATCAGCAATACAAACACAGGCCTGACATATCCTTTGCACTGGAAGAGAGAAGCATCAATTCAACACAAATGTACAAATGCAAACTCCAGATCTCAGGTATTTGTTTCCCTGGCACAGCTCTGTGCATACAAGAGTGCTTTGGACTGACTCACAGAGTTCACGCACAGACAAACACACCGCTCCTGGGTGAGCAGTTGCCTCCATGACACATCACAAAGTGCTTCAGTGTTATGCCACAACACAATGCAAGTTGGGAAGACGTTTGCCATGCAAACATACTTCCTGGAGAGAGGCGGTGGAGAATATTTATCTTATCCTAAAGCACAGCGTGTATGTGTGTGTGGAGTTTAGGCTACTAATGTCTTTCCTAATTAACCGCTGAGAGATGCAGGGGTGTTAATGCCGTAATTTATTCCACCTCGTCCTCCTAACTTCTCTCTCTCACTTTCTTGGCTTGTGTTCATCATGATGGAGTGTGTGGACTCAGTCTATGCCCTGCAGAAAACTCATATTTTGTGTGGTATAATCCTGGATTGTGAGCTTCATGCAGGAAACCTGGCCGGTGGAAAAATATTTTACATCACGCTGCAATTAAAATAAGCTTGAATGGGGGGGAATTGATTATTTATTCAGTGTTATTTTTCTACCCCCTGGGAAGCTCTTGGCCCCAGTAATGCCCCGCTGAGGAAAACTCATTCATTCAGATGTTCATTTCAGACAAGGCTGTTCACACGTGAACGAAACATTGATCTACGCATAATTTCTTTCAGGGCTGTAATGCCAGAGGCAAAGGCTTTATTTGATCTTTGAATGGGCACAGTGCCTGCTGTGCATGAATAAAGTATAGGCTTACTACTGTATGTACATATTAACATTAAAGTGGTTTTCTTAGGGCATTTGCATACTGTACTGAGAATCAATGAATCAAATTTCTTTTCTTAAAGTGAAGACACAAATTACTTTTTTTGCTTTTGTGATCATTCAGTTTTTCTATTATTTATTTATTTTGTCTATGAAATGAAAGTTTCTGCCCAGTGTTGTTTTGGACACCTTTGACTTGCATTGTATGGGCAAAATTATTCTTCAAAATACCTTCTTTTATGTTCCAAATAAGAAAGAAAGAGCATACAGATTTGGAAAGACGAGTCAGAGTATTGTTTCAATCCTTCCACAGGTCTAAAAAAGCCAGTCAATGTTCTATAATGTTCTGTAATATTAATCAAATTATGACATTATATGGCTCACACTACCTTTAAGCTTGTGAGAAAAGAGATGTCAATGTGTCTAGGTGGTATATAAATGTTCATATTTGATCAAAGGTAGTACTTGAAAAGTTTGACAACCACTGATGTATTGCACTCAAAGACATAATATATCTCACCTGAGCTCTGGGTCATCACATTCAATAGTGACAGTCTGCGGAACGTTGAATGGATTCTTGAGCACAAATTCGAAGAACTCTGCCGTTCCGAGCGTGGCATAGAGAGTGTGTTTGGTAGTGATGGCCTGAGAGAGCATGTTGGTGATCTCCTGTGTTTTACAGCGCTCACGATAGGCCTCAATCACACGCAGGTCACGGGAATGCTGCACACGCTCTGCCTGATGCCTCTGAAAGAAAGAATCCAAAGAAATTCACATGTTGAAACTGCACCGGAAAGACCTAGAAACTAATAAAACCGATGTGCCTGAAGCATGGCAAGACCATGCCAGGCTGTTGAGTGAAAGAAAGAGTGAATTTAGGTTCGATTTCATCATTCTCATAGAGTGGACCTAAATACCAACTGTAGCCCATCCTACAGAGAGAGAGAGAGAGAGAGAGAGAGAGAGAGAGAGAGAGAGAGAGAGGGAGGGAGAGAGAGGAAGATCTACATTGCATTGGAGACAATAGGGCCTCTCTGATGAATAAGAGCATGATGAAGCACTCTCTTTATCTCCATCTCATCAGGCTGACATACACACACCCCGTCCTGTAACTGCCCACTCGTGGCCCAAAGACATGTGGGAGCCACTGTGTTATTTTTCACTAGCTGGGTCTCAGCTATCTTTGCAGGAAGTGGCATTATGTGGCACTGATGTCTGCCACAGTCACAAGCAGCCTGCTCTTCAGTGTACAGATAAACCAGAATGGATATTGTTACATAGACATGCACCCTGAGGCCTGAACTATACTCTACATTCAACAGGCTTTGCTTCAGGATGCAGATTTTATATGGGACATTAAGTGAAAAATGTCCTTACAAATAAACGTATGGTAACACTTTACTTTAGGGTCTCTTAACTAGTTGCTTATATACATATGCATAATACTAAATGTATTAGCCATTTATTAGTACTAATTAAGCACATATTAATGTCTTATTCTACATCCTACCCAATACCTGAACTTAACAAACAGAGAGAGAGAGAGAGAGAGAGAGAGAGAGAGGGAGGGAGGGAGAGAGAGAGGGAGGGAGAGAGAGGAAGATCTACATTGCATTGGAGACAATAGGGCCTCTCTGATGAATAAGAACATGATGAAGCACTCTCTTTATCTCCATCTCATCAGGCTGACATACACACACCCCGTCCTGTAACTGCCCACTCGTGGCCCAAAGACATGTGGGAGCCACTGTGTTATTTTTCACTGGCTGGGTCTCAGCTATCTTTGCAGGAAGTGGCATTATGTGGCACTGATGTCTGCCACAGTCACAAGCAGCCTGCTCTTCAGTGTACAGATAAACCAGAATGGATATTGTTACATAGACATGCACCCTGAGGCCTGAACTATACTCTACATTCAACAGGCTTTGCTTCAGGATGCAGATTTTATATGGGACATTAAGTGAAAAATGTCCTTACAAATGGTAACATGGTAACACTTTACTTTAGGGTCTCTTAACTAGTTGCTTATATATATATATATGTGTGTGTGTGTGTGTGTGTGTGTGTGTGTGTGTGTATGTGTATGTGTGTGTGTCATTTATCATTTTTGTATAACTATGTATTATATTTATATGGCCTGTGAAGTAATCAACAAAAGACTCGTCTAATTATTAATCCATATTTACGATGCATGATTATACGGTTTATCCATTTAGAAAAGATCTGATTTTTGGGTCACGACCCACCAGTGTTGAACCACTGCTCCACCAACCCAATTGAACGCAAATGCTTCTAGCTATGCAAGTTTGATTTCACACATCGTAGCATTTTAAAATGTGTCAGAATGCAATTCATAATGTAATGCAAATACATGTTGCATTCTCAGCATTGCTGCAAGGGATGCTATAACGGGCATCTTGTAATGTCAAATATATGATTTTTTTTTCCAACTACTGTCATTGCAGAGAAAGAGTTTAGAAAAATCTTGTGGAGCAGGATAGTTAAAGTTAGTAAAAACATTCAGCGTAATGGCAGGACATTTCAAGGTCTATCAGGTTGTTTTCTGCTACAGTAGTGCAAGATCGCACATTAAACATGTAAAACAGCATCACCCATATGCAATTCACTGGCCATTCTCATGTTTCAGGCTTAAAAGATTAAATGTCTAGATTTATGTCTTACTCAACAAGGTAATGAAAAGACTAATATTGTCTTCTCAGAAGACGACTTTTGTATGCTACATTTCCATATGTCATAACACTGTGATACTCTGTTGATCAGAACGAAAAGACTAATCTTGGCAACGCTGTCATTAGAATGAAGCGATAATAAAAAAGTGATCAGGAAGATAAATAAAAATGGCCACTAAAACTAGATAAGGGAACTCTCTGCCAAATCCTCTTCTGGAATTATCAGCAAATCCCACATGATGTACTTTTATAAATTCTCCAGAGCTGTAGAACTGCAGAGCTCCTGAGTTCTGTGGACATGAAGTCAAGCTTTGATTTAGAGAGATGATGTCCTATACCGTTAAGCTGGAGGACCGTTAAAGCAGTGACAACTCCTCCCGCAAAACCCTGAGGGGCATCACTTGGTTGGACCACATGGGAGAGTGATGGAGGAAGAGCCAAAGAACTCTGGGAACTTGTCACACTGCCACCTGTTGGAAAGAAGAGTACAAGAAATTGAAAATCAAGCTCAGTCCAAATCCGTAGTTTGGTTAAACTTAGCTCAAATTTATGTCAATGTAAACAAAGAGCTTTCCAGAAGATAGCTTTACTACTACAATTTTCTTTGTTCCTAACTGTCTAGCTGATTACATGATCTAGATTACAGATTCTTCAGAAATACAACAAAATGTGATTTTTTTTTGGTATGATATTTTTACCGGGTCACACTTTATTTTAAGGTCCAATTCTCAATACTAGAAATCCATTAACTATGACGTTTGCTCAATAAACTACTAATTTGCTGCTTATTAATAGTTAGTAAAGTAGTTGTTAAGTTTAGGCATTGAGCAGGGTTAGGGATGTAGAATATGGTCATGCAGAATATGTGCTTTATAAATACTAAATGTTAATATTAGGCATGCTAAAAAGCAGGTAGTTAATAGTGAGAATTGCTCCCTATACTAAAGTGTTACCGTTTTACCTTTCATTATTTTTTAAAAACAACAACTTTTACAATGTGATATTACAAATGATCAGCTGAATGTTTACAGTTTATTTGATCAAAACGATACAAATTACATCCATAGTAAATATGCATGTAATTTTCACTGGCTGTGTAAATCTACAGTAAATATACCTGTTCTCAGACAATAAAACCAATACTTCATGTATTTAAAAAATATATATATATAAAATATATTTAATTAGAATTACTATACTTAAATATAGCTTCAAATTATTAAACCTAATAAAAAAATATATGATAATACTTTACACATCATATAATGGGTTTAAGTGTCATAATTATATATATATATTTCCATTTAAGGTACAGTAACTGAACTTATAGTTTGTCTCACAACCACAATGTCAACAGAAAATATATAAAACATATGAATATTATGAATATGAATATTACTTTTATAAATTTTCAGGTGTCAACAGTCAGACACAAAATATTGTATTATGTGTATGTATATATACCCGAGATATACATCAGATATATAGACTCTTTTGTTTTATATCTCAGGAATATTGAAGTGATGCACTGGCTCCATAAGTCTGATCACTGCTAGTATGAGAAATGTGAAGCAAAAGCATCCCTCAAAGACAGACTTAAGAATGACAGCCGAAGAGTTAGATTTACCATTAGAGATATGTCTGACTGTCTCTGTTGTTATTCGGTTGAACTGATGACGACAATCACAATGCCACAAAGAAAGATGCATTGATTGGTGCCTTGCAATGATAAACATTCTGTGGTCAAAAAGGAAAGGCAGGAATCTTAAACAGGGAGAAATGGAAGAAGAGGCGGCGGGTAAGTAAAAAAGAAAACTACAAAAACAATACTTATGCAGAAAAACTGAAATGTTGGTGGAGGTGAATTCTCCTTGGCCAATGACCCTTATCTCACTGGTTCTCTATATCTCAACTGTGATTGCTGTGCATTGAGAGGCAGTAAATTGTCTAAACTGCAGTGTAAGTGCTTTGCTCCCATTGGTTTCACAACAAGCATCAACCGCCCTAAACATTCAACGGGCTTTACCTGTGATTACAGACAGGTGAGAGCTGTAATTACAAGTCTGAGACACAGGTCAGGCACAGAACGGGTGATTGAAGGTGGGAATGTGTGTGTGTGCGTGTGTGTTTCAGGGCACTGCCAGTGATTGATTGAAACTCCAATGAAAATAATAGTAATAGAGGGATACACAAGTCAGACGTCTACACATTAAACACACATTTCGGTTAAACTTTACTTGAAGGGGTGTGCATAAGACTGACATGACACCTTCATAATCATGACATGACACCTATATAACACATGACATGACATGTCATGAATATGAAGGTTTTTATGCATGTTTATGACAACTGTCATTAAGTGTCATTCACTCAGTTATGTAATTTTTAATGCAAAGATGACATTGTTTGAGATGTCTTTGTTATGGGCTATGGTTAGGGGTAAGGGTAGGGGTAGGGTTAGGTTAGAGTTAGGTCAAATAATGTCATATTTGCATTAAAAATGACATAACTGAGCGAATGACACTTAATGACAGTTGTCATAAACATGCATAAAACCTCCTTCGTATTCATGACATGTGTCATGTCATGATTATGAAGGTGTCATGTCAGTCTTATGCACACCCCTTCAAGTAAAGTGTTACTCACATTTCTTTTGTCAATTAGAAAAAAAACAAAACAAAGACAAATGTTTCCACTCAGTATTTAACTGAAGAGCATTTCATTTAAAGATCATTATAGTGTTTTGAAATGGTGATTGAGGATAATGCATTTGAACCCAGACTGGTGATTATTTGTCATGAAAAAGACTTGTATATGTGATGTAACATTGTGTACATAATTAAGAGTGATAATTGTGTATATATACCTGTCAGGCTTGTGTTGTGTTTTGTTCCCCATGTGCTCCCTGTGTCCCAGTGTTTATGCCCATATTTGGTTAGTTTCCTGTTCCTGTCCTGATTATGTTGATTTAATTCCAGGTGTTCCCCGTTTATTTCCATTGATCCCAGGTGTGTCTCGTCATCCCCTCGTCTTGTCATGTGTTTAAATAGTGTTCCCTGTATTTAGTTCAGCGTCCGGTATTGTTTATGTCTACATGTGCTATGTGAGTTTTCCTTGTTATAATTAAAATTCTCTGGATTGATGTACTCCTCGTCTCCCTCCGTTCCTTGCTCCGCACTCCACTCAGTAGTGCAACCGTGACAATACCAATAACAATCAATATATAAAAACAACCTATATACACATATTGGTTGTTTTATAACAGCATTTCATGGCAAGAAATGGGTAAAAAAATTAAATGAAATAAATTATACATGAAATTATTAATTACCATGACATGCTTATGTAAAATAATATAAAGACACGATATAAAAAAAATTATTTATTTCATACTCGATGCTGCTACTACTGTATATTAGACGATGAGGCTGTTTATTATTTTTAAGTTGAATGGGATGCCAGCAGCACTTGAACCACCAACTGTTATTTTACTTAGAAAGCTGGCAAAAAACATCTAAATGCATAAAGAAGGTGCTCCAGGCAGCACAATGAGAAATTTAGCTTTAATTACAGACTATTCAAGTAAGGTCAAAGTAA
>NW_015505718.1:258581-281802 GCF_001515645.1 Sinocyclocheilus grahami | reverse complement strand
GGGTGAAGAGGGGGGGGGGGGGGGGGGGGGGGGGGGGGGGGGGGGGGGGGTCAGAGATATTCAACCAAGGACAGGATTAGATTTCTCAGTGAAGGCTCAAGAAATGTGCTCCAAAGTTTTAAATTAATACTAACCTTTATGACTTTTACACAATTTAAATATTCGCTAATTAATAAAACATAAATATACCATGCAAAGAAGCTACACCTTCTGACCTGTGTACCCTCTCACACACTGCATGTACATATATTGCCAGAGATTTAACAGTGACAAACATATGTGAAGCTTTGGATTTACCATGGACTTCTGCATAGATTAGTCAATTGATGTGATCTATACACAACAACGAGCAAACAAACAGTCTACTCAAATAATGATTCATTTGAATGCCTTTACTGAACACTCAGTGTAAAAACTTTCACAGTGCAATGTGGAAAAAGGGTGAATCTCTAGGCTAATGACTTCTCTAAGAGCTAATTGGAGTCAGAAGTCAGTTAACCTGGAGTCCAAACAATGAGATAGAGCTCAGCTTGTATAAAGAAAACACTCTCGCAAAGGATGCTATTCACAGGAAGCATTGCCAGGTATGAACCATGTCCCTAGGCAAATTAGATCTCAGAATGCCTAAGATCAAGCATAAAGTTGGAAAGGGTTATAAAATATATCTCTAAAAGCTGTAAAGTTCGTCAGTCCACACAGTAAGAGAAACTATCTTCAAATGGTAAAGTTTCAGCAATATTGCTACTCTCCATAAGAGTGGGTGTCCTACAAAGAAGAGTGCAAAAGGACAGTTCAAGAAACCAAGAGTGTCAGTTAAAGACTTTTATGGCATTGGAACATAGACTTTGGAAAATGCAAGCATCCCTGTTGACATGTCTATGATATATAAAAATGAGAGTAAAGTTGGAAAGGGTTATAAAATATATCTCTAAAAGCTGTAAAGTTCGTCAGTCCACAGTAAGAGAAACTATCTTCAAATGGTAAAGTTTCAGCAATATTGCTACTCTCCATAAGAGTGGGTGTCCTACAAAGAAGAGTGCAAAAGGACAGTTCAAGAAACCAAGCGTGTCAGTTAAAGACTTTTATGGCATTGGAACATAGACTTTGGAAAATGCAAGCATCCCTGTTGACATGTCTATGATATATAAAAATGAGAGGAAATAAAAAGGATTCATTGTTTGTGTGTCTTTTGCTTAAGCAGACTATTCGTATATTGTTGTTTAATTTAAGATCAGAACAATGACCAGATATACATAGCAATTTCGCACAAATCCCTCACATACATTTTCACATTCAAAATACTGCATTAAATCACCTCAGCAATAGCTGAACAAATGAGGGGTTTGCTGGATTGTTCTGAGAGAAAACAGCATAAATATTAAAGAAAGATGATTTCAAAGAATGCACATCTTAAGATTTATAGTATAAACTAACAGAGTAGAATTCTCGAGTTCATAGCTCCCTCAAACTTTTCAAAGACTTCCACAAAACCTCTCATGCATATACATACACAACCCAAAACAATCTTGTACATTATTGCGAACCAAAGTGAGCCCTACAGCCTTACGAACCCACAGAAGACTCAAGAGCAGGGGTGTCAAACTCCGCTCCTGGAGGGCAGCACCCCTGCAGAGTTTAGTTCCAACCCTGCCCCAACACACATATCATGTAGTTTTCAAATAAGCCTAAATTACTTGATTAGCTGGATCAGGTGTGTTTAATTAGGGTTGAATCTAAACTGTGCAGGGCTGTGGCCCTCCAGGAACACCCCTGCTCTAGAGCATCTAAAACTTCAGCAAGTTTAATCCTGAAGACATCAGAAATATCATCCAGTTCTGCCTCAGTGTGTCCGATAACTTTACACCTGCAGGTTGGCTGTTTCATTATCTTTAGATGCCTCCATTAGACCCCTATTTACCCAGCAGAATGCCTTTCTATAGCTTTGGAAATCATTCACATATGGAGCTCTTTTATCTGTAGTGGAGCACATGATAGGATTTCCATTAGGAAGCACTTTCTCTTATCTTCTAAATGTAGCTTTGTTTTAGAAGAGATAGACAGAAGTCTACTCTGGCCCCTGTTGCAAATGTATACCATTGTTTTTGTATTTTTACCATGAAAGCAGAGATAGGGGACTCGCTTGGAAATAATTGTCGAGGAAATGCGATTTTCTTTCCTTCTTTTCCTCTCTCCCGTTCCCCATCTCTCTTCTTCTCTACTGAAATCTTCGCCACGCTTATCAAACGTTTGCAGATGAGCAGCGTGGGGGCCAGAGGCAGGCGAATTATAAAATCCTAATCTTTTCTCCCCTCCATCTGGCCCTGCGTCTCTCTCTCTGTTCATTATAAAGGCATAAAGAATCTGGAGGTGATAGAGTCTGTTGCTACTGTGAGAAGCTTTTGACAGATGCACCGGAACACTCTGTATTCAGAGATGATGTTTAACCTGTTCCATTAGTGCCGAATTAAGTTATCCGTTTCTTTTATGTGGATTCACTGTTTGTTTAATTATTCACTTGTCTCTTCGCATCAAGCTGAAGTTAATTAAAGAGGATTTCATTAAGAGCTTTTTCCATCACGTTTTTGCATACGAAAAGATGCCAATCATCATGAGTCCAATTAAACAGGAGCTTCATTAATTCCCAATGACGTGACGCATCCTATCTGAGCAGAAAATGTTGAAACAGAGCGGGGTCGAGAAGTAAGACATCAATCCTGTGTGCATTAACCAGAGTGGTAGACTCGCGCTGCCCCACGTTATCAAAACTTGACTGAATGTATTCAATGGACCGATCAAGTCATTCGCATGTACATAATAAAAGCCTTTTTCTCCAATCCCTCACTCCTCTGACTGATAATTGTCTTTGCTTTGACCTAGCCGATCCTCTGAGGTGCTTTCGAAGGATAAACATCTCAGTAAGCCTTAGAGAGCGAGTAAACCTCAGAGAGTGAGTAAACCTCGATCTCTTGTTAATGGCGACCACTCATTAGGAAACAAATAAATGGACAGCGCATTAATCCCAGATTGAGATACGGCGTTGAGCAGCTTTTGAGCGGGTTGTGGATGAGTTAATTGATTCCGACCGCTGAGAGCGAGAGACAGAGGAAAGCCGATGTGTATCTGACTGTTTGGCTAATTTCTCAAGAAACACTTGCATTTTCACTGGGCCTCTAAGACGGAGCTTAAGGAGATAAACATGAAGACAAACTGTGAATAGCTTTGACTCAGCTTGGATTTCCAGAGTGGAAAACAGCTCAGATGTTTAAGGTCAATAATGACGGATGCTTCTTACGCTATAGTGACGTCTCAGAGAGCAGATTTCTTGTTCAAATTCTTTAATGGAAATTTAAAGGGGTCCTATTGTGCTCTTTCACAAAGTCTTGATTTTGTTTTGGGGGTGTACTAGAACATGCTCTCCTGCTTGGTGGTTCTAAAAACACATTATTTTTCACATAATTTACATTATTACAATACCTTTCTCCCCAGCCGGGCACAAACGGCTCGATTAGTTCCGGGTTTGATGAAGGCCCGCCTTCCGAAAAACTAAATGTGTTGTGATTGGTTAGCTGTCCCAGTGCGTTGTGATTGGCGAACAGCTTGCCTTAGATGGTGTTTCAGTACTGCCCCGCCCCTTGCCAAAGCAGCAAATTCCGTCTGCTCTGGTATAGTTAAGGATGGCATCAATATTGCCATATCAACTTGAGCTGGATTCAGACCCTGAGAATACGCACGCATGGACATTACAAGACATATTAGAGTGGTAACGTTATTGTTGATGTTGTTGGTTTTTTTTGTGGCTTAATCACGTTTTAGATAGGATGTCAACAACCGCTTAAAAATAACTGCATTTACTATGTACAGATAAGTGCATATAATAATAATATGTGATTGGCGAACAGCTTGCCTTAGATGGTGTTTCAGTACTGCCCCGCCCCTTGCCAAAGCAGCAAGTTCCGTCTGCTCTGGTATAGTTAAGGATGGCATCAATATTGCCATATCAACTTGAGCTGGATTCAGACCCTGAGAATACGCACGCATGGACATTACAAGACATATTAGAGTGGTAACGTTATTGTTGATGTTGTTGTTTTTTTTTGTGGCTTAATCACGTTTTAGATAGGATGTCAACAACCGCTTAAAAATAACTGCATTTACTATGTACAGATAAGTGCATATAATAATAATAATATGTTTAATTTATATAGCGCCTTTCCCAACGCTCTACAAGGTACACCAAAGCAGCAAATACTGATTACAAAGAAACAATTTCATTGGACATTTGCCCAATTCAGTTACAAATAATGCAGTTGCATATAACACAGATTATGTAGAAAAGACAGAAATAGAAAAACAAAACAGACAAATACACAATGGAAATTAGTGATAGTGTTGATTAAACAAATAAGTTTTAAGCTTTGATTTGAATTCACTGAAAGAGGTGACTGTTCTGAGAGCCAGGGGACGTGAATTCCAAAGTTTGGGTGCAGTAACAGAGAAGGACCTGCCGCCCATTGAAGATAGGCGGAACCTAGGTACACAAAGAAGTTCAGAATTAGAAAGACCGGAGTGTGCGAGAAGGTATATAAGAAGAAAGTAGGTCGGAAAGATAGGAGGGAGCAAGACCTTTGAGTGCCTTAAAGGTGAGCAGAAGAATTTTGTATTGCACACGAATAGATACAGGCAACCAGTGAAGATTAAATAGAATAGGGGTGATGTGAGCAGATTTTTTTGTGGAAGTTAATAAGCTGGCAGCAGACTTTTGAATGTACTGCAGACGAACGATGGAGTGAGCTGGTAAGCCAGAGAAAAGAGCATTACAATAGTCAAGGTGAGTGGTAATAAATGTATGCACTAATGATTCCGCATCTTTTCTACTGAGTAAAGGAAGAAGTTGCGCAATTTGACGTAATTGAAAAAAAATGTATTATGTAATGTATACCCCCATATGTATTATTGTACTTTAATTCTAACATTATAACATGAATTGCAGTGAAACTGTTATACAGTTGAATTTATTTATACCATAGCCCAGTGTTTCCCACAGACTTGCACTCTATTTGTGGCGGCATATATATGCAAATTCTTCGCTGTTGAAGTGGTAAAGATCGAGGTTTCCCTGGTACCGGCTGTACACAAAGCAGCGATCCGCTCACAAATACTGCTTTATCAGACATTACATGCAAGATGAAATGAAAATGACATCCAATTTTCTGAAGACAGTCGGTTTCCTTCAGAAATACAGTGATATAAAAACACCCGCACTCAATGTATGGGAAACACTGTAGTCTCATAACTGAAGTGTAAATTCTGCAGATTACATCATTGTCCAGTATTGTACTGTCAGCAATTTATTATAAAAATCATTTTCATAATTGTAATATACATACTTATTCAGGTGCAACTGTAATAACTTGCGAAAACTTGGCACTAGAGCAACACTACTTCTTCGTTGTCGTCTTGTCTGATGCACTCAACCAAGCGTTCTAACCACGACCTCACCCCTCCCCACCCCCCAACCATTCGAATTTCCATAGGCGGGAATTATTTGAATGATACTCTAATGGGCTGCTTTGTGACATCACAAAACCCGGAAAACAACACTGTAGTCCAAATGAGACGTTCATTGTAGCTCTTAAAAATGGATTTTAAAAAATTAAATATCTCCCTTTGGAGTGGACTTTGAGATTTGTAACTTTGTTGATCTTTTTTATGCCCAAACATACACACTACACACTGACTAAAATACAAAAAGTGAAAAAGCATAATAGGACCCCTTTAAAGACAAAGTGTATCATTTCTGTATGTCTATATATCGATCAATCCATCCAACAGTCTATGGCTTTTAAATGTTTTTTCCAGAAGGCTTTGTGTCAAGCCTACATTCAAAATGTCCTAGGTAAAAATTACTCCTTTGTAGCGTCTGCGTAGAATCATGCATGATCTTTGGGTTTTATGGCTTAAGAGACCCTTTTAGCTTTTGACATTTGCATATAAATTACAGTCCTGGTCACAGACTTTACGCTTATATGGGTGCTAAATGGCCAATGGTTCCCCCCACTATCAAGGAGATGCTAAACAGTTTCACCACTCTCGTTTCCCCATTGAATTTCAAACACATTCCAAAGAAACGTAAATGACCCCGGGGCCAGGCACCAATGGGCCTGGCTGACCAGCAAACTACAACATGCTCACATAACACACACCCACACACACACACACACACACACACACACACACACACACATAAAGACATTTCTTTATTTAGGCTATAATTAATCAGTTATAATTGTATCTGGTATATGCATGTGTTGTTTGTATGTTTCCCTGTTGTATTAGCCTAGTTACAACTTCTTATTTGTATTAGTTAGACTCTCAATGCGTATATTCAGGTATATGAGTGTATCTCTGCTTTAAGATCTTCTAGATGTTTCGTTCTTGGTATCAAAATGATCAGCTCTTTATTCCTCAAACAATGATCTAAATTATGTGATCGTGAAATGCATCTTACTATTTGTAGCATATTTTGGGTAAAACTGCACCAATCTTCCAGACCAGCAATAAACATGCAAATGGCCCATAAACAGAGACAAAGAAAGTTTCTCCCGCTCAAAATTCATGCCTCTGATTTGCCATTCCACCCAAAAGGTGGGTGTGGATAGGAACTATCAAAAGTCATTAGCTCAGACTAATCTTGGCTCAGAAACTCTCTTCATTTGATACAACACTTTTCCAAGACTCTCAAGATTTTTCACTTGAGTTTTTATTTTCCGGCAGTTTTTATCTTCAAGTAACTTTAGTCGCTGTGGACTTTTCCTTCTTCAGAAAAACCAGAAGTAAACTTCCAGCTCACTCCTAACGAACTCATCAAAGACCTCCATTGTCTACCACATCAGAACTTTTGTTCAGCAATCGAAGCCAATGCAAGTAACCGTTTACAACTATTTAAATGCGTGTTTCAGTTTCAGCCCCTTTTAAGGTGATTTTTGATTCTTTGATGATTCTCAAAGGTTGTGTTTAAACTTGATGTGAAATACTGCCATCCTTTTACTTCCATCTCTCTTTTCCTTACTTTGTTTCATTCTGTATATATACGTGTTCCCTCTCGAGCTTTCACGAGACATCACGGAGATATTTCTCCGCTATGGGAACTCCTTCCCTTCCACCCTTTCCTGAAGTCCTATTGGCTCCCGCCAGTCCGATGACTGGCCAATTGACGCGAAGTATGCAAATCGCATGCAAATACTGACGAGCTCGAGAGGCAGTATAAAATGCGGTGCACGCGACAATTACGTCAGAATCTTCTACTTCACCTGTTGAATTCACTATGGCAACAATCTGCCCGATCTGCGCGGGACCGATAGAGCCACCGGATCAGCACGACTACTGCATCGCCTGCCTGGGCCTGGCCCACGCCGAGGTGGCGCTGGACGAGTCCAACTGCAGGCATTGCACGGACCTTCCGGCCCGCGTGCTCCGGACCCGCCGCGCCCACGTGGATGGGGCGGAGGCCCACGGGTACGTGCGCTCTCCCCCAGTCGAGGAGACCGTCGCTGCGCACCTGTGTCCTGCAGCAGCCAAGACCCTAGGCTCAGACATCAGCCTCCCCTCAAAGCCGTGCAGAACCACCGCCCACCTTGCCAATAAAGCATATGCGTTTGATGGCGAGGCGGCTTCCGCGCTGCACGCCATGGCAGTGCTGCAAATTTTTCAGGCGAAGCTCCTGCAGGCAGCAGAGGGCAGAGCCCTCACGCCCCGAGTTAGTCTATAACATATCTGGGAGTGTGCTTCGATTCGGTGGAGATGAGAGCCATTTTGTCTTCCCTGCGCCATTTCAGACTGGGCAGCTCTGTTCACTTGAAGGAATTTCTCGTGGCTGGGGAGCAGTGTGCGAGGGCATGCCGGCTTCGGGGCTGTGGTCAGAACCCCAGAGCCAGTGGCACATAAACCGCTTGGAACTGGAAGCAGTGTTCTTAGCTCTAAAGGATTTTCAGCCGCAGCTAGGACAGCGACAGGTACTGATTCGCACCGACAACATGTCTGTGGTCTCGTACATAAATCACCAAGGAGGCGTACGTTCCAGGGCTTCGTACAAGCAAGCAGCGAATCTCCTGCTATGGGCGGACCGTCACTTTCTCTTCATCAGAGCAGTGCACATCCCTGGTCTCCTGAACCGCAGGGAGGATTGTGGACGCTATCACGGCTACTTATACGAGCCAAGGTTTGGAATGCCCCTTTCACGTTAGGGCACACTCAACAAGAGCTATCGCCTCCTCCTGGGCGTGGTCGAGAGGTATGTCTATTCAAGATGTATGCTTCGCAGGCGGCTGGTCTTCCCAGAATACCTTTGCCAGGTTTTACAAGCTGGATGTTCAGTCCTTAGCCTCCCGAGTGCTGTTGGTGAGTGACTGATTCACGTTTATGCTACCTCTATTCGTGTGTTGCTGCCTCGATTATGATGTTATGTGTGCGGCCAAGTACAGGGATATCCTGGACGAAAACCTTCTTCAGAGTGCTCAGGACCTCAGACTGGGCCGAAGGTTTATCTTCCAACAAGACAATGACCCTAAGCACACAGCTAAAATAACGAAGGAGTGGCTTCACAACAACTCTGTGACTGTTCTTGAATGGCCCAGCCAGAGCCCTGACTTAAACCCAATTGAGCATCTCTGGAGAGACCTAAAAATGGCTGTCCACCAACGTTTACCATCCAACCTGACAGAACTGGAGAGGATCTGCAAGGAGGAATGGCAGAGGATCCCCAAGTCCAGGTGTGAAAAACTTGTTGCATCTTTCCCAATAAGACTCATGGCTGTATTAGATCAAAAGGGTGTTTCTACTAAATACTGAGCAAAGGGTCTGAATACTTAGGACCATGTGTTATTTCAGTTTTTCTTTTTTAATAAATCTGCATAAATGTCAACAATTCTGTGTTTTTCTGTCGATATGGGGTGCTGTGTGTACATTAATGAGGAAAAAAAATTAACTTAAATGATTTTAGCAAATGGCTGCAATATAACAAAGAGTGAAAAATTTAAGGGGGTCTGAATACTTTCCGTACCCACTGTATATGTGTTTTGCTTAGTTATATGTTCGATATAGTTTCATTTATTAAATCCCTTATATTCACAACTGATTGTCTCTGTTTGCTGCTCACAATTCGAAGTCAATGAATGTTTTGAACCCTTGCTACATATGTTAAATTACTGCTAGCACTGCATAAATAAGAAAAGTTATTCTTCCTTGGTCAGGAAAATTATCTTTCTTTGGATTGATAAATTATTATTTTGTCTGCTCGGTGGACCGACAGATCAAGTAATGGTAATATTGATTCTGCTACAGTTAATTCAAAGATCTAATCTAAATATTTATTATTAATCATAACCAGTTATAATTAGTCATAAATATTTCCCTTTTGAGCTGATTTACTACACCTTTTACTTATGATTTTTATTATTCCAAACCAAAGGTCAAAGTTCATGAGGGTTCTGTCAAGAGCTGTCCAGGAGTTGGAGCTTACCTGGTGTCCTCCAGAGGAGCCTGCCAGGAGTAAGCTTGACTCCTGGTATTTCAGGTCCACCCGGAAAGCTGACTCGAGGACGTCGGTCCCCTTTTTCCCTGACGTACATGAGCAGCTGGTGAAAACATGGCCTGCGCCCCAATCAGTTTCTAGTTCTAGTTTTCTACCGCACTTCAAATTCAAGAACTGAACTCAATTCAATTCAACGCTGAATGTTGCACATCCCTGACAATTACAGGAATTTTTGATATAGCCACAAATCAATGTTTAAACTTTTCTGGGAAATAATCTTACAAACTAAAAATTACATTTTTAATTCATGGTGCTTAAGCAATCCTTACCAACGTTGCCAAGCCGCAGATGCAGAATTCCTTTTACGGTAGTGTAGACATTGATGGCTGGAGTGGCGCTGTGCTTGTTGTCATGCCTGCTGGCAAAGTTGGCATCCTGCAGGTACTCAGTAGTGATCACTTCTAGCTCATGGTTCACCTGGACAGCTGCACGGCCTTGACGCAGCATATGCTGCAAAAGCAAACGTCACATACTACTATTAAAGGGTTAGTGTACCCAAAAATGAAAATTAGTCCATGTTTTACTCACCCTCAAGGCATCCAAGGTGTACACAGTATGATTTTCTTCTTTCAGATGAATCCAATCAGAGTTATATAAAAAATTGTCCTGGCTCTTTCAAGCTTTATAATGGCATGGGGCCATTTTTGTTCAACAGTCCAAAAGTAGTAAAATAAAGCGTGTGCATCCATATTGGCTCTTTCAAGCTTTATAATGGCATGGGCGGGTGTTTTTGTTCAACAGTCCAAAAGTAGTAAAATAAAGCGTGTGCATCCATATCAAAACGTGCATCATATGGCTCCGGGGGGTGAATAAAGGACTCCTGTAGCGAATCAATGTCCATATATAAACACCTTTTTCTCACTTCTGCAAACTGTCGTAGGCGAAAGCCATTTCCGGTGGACGACATAGGACGTATGCATCGCGCACGCGCCGGTGATTCGTGACAAATGCGGAAGCGCAGAGGAGAGACAGCAAAACAAAAGGCCTGTCAATTAGAAATAGAAAATAAGGATTTGTCAAGAAAAATGTCGGAGGATTTTGATATAAGCCAAGAGGAGGCTGGTTTTCCTTTGGCAAAGTAAGAAAACTTTGCTTCCTTTACTCCTGTAAACAAACATTGGTTTTCGCGATACTCACACGCGCTGCGCCTACATCCTACGCCAGGAAAGGCAGTCTCTCGTGAATGCACATACGACAGTTAGCATTAGTTACACAAAACTGTTTATAACATGTTAAATATGGATATTTTTCTAACAAAAATGCATCAGTTTGCTACAGGAAGCCTTTATTCACCCCCTGGAACCATGTGATGCGCGTTTTAATATGAATGTGCGTGCTTTATTTGACTACTTTTGGACTGTTGAACAAAAACTCCTGCCCATGCCATTATAAAGTTTGAAAGAGCCAGGACAATTTTTTATATTATTCTGATTGGATACGTCTGAAAGAAGAAAGTCATATACACCTAGGATGCCTTGAGGGTGAGTAAAACATGGACAAATTTTTAATTTTTGGGTGAACTAACCCTTTAAAGCTGTCAATTTAAGATCTTAAATATAGAGTGATCAGTTATAAATAATTGTGCTAAAAATCAAGGCAATTTGTCATGCCCCCTGAATCAATTTTATTGATCTTACCATGTAGAACAAAAAGATAAACAAAAATAACCAACAACTAAGACATATGTTACAGACTACTGACAAATGCCACTGCGTGACGACCTTGTGGTAGTGTTTGAACCCTAAATGGACCCTTTGTTAATTCTGAAAAGGTCAGATTCCATGCTAAAGATGAACAGTCCAATTATGTTGATGTGATTGTATCTATTTCTGGTCTTGTTTTGTTTTAATCTTAATTCAATAGCTGACATCGATGAGAGCTCTAGCCAAGAGATCTGCGGCGTTGAGATCTAACAGACGCAGGTGTCCTGAAGTATGGCATGCATATTTCATAATTTCGACATGACACTCCCATCTGAGCACACTAAATAATGAATAATGCAAAAAGGTTTCGATCTGCAGGGTGACTGTCTGCCTGGGTTAAACAGCTGTGTGAGTTCTGTTGGGCTATTAATGAGGGCAGTATTTGTACCTGTGTCAAAATTCTGTGTATGGCTTGTGGGGTTATTACCAACATGGCAAGTTGAGGACTTGCAAGGCTGTTGCCAAGGAATGTGAGGTGTGTTGTAATATTGTTTTTTCATTGTTTATGTGAGGTGAGTTGGGTTACTGTAATATTACTGCTGAGCCTTTGAGTGTGTTTACATGCATGACCTTATGGAAAATATGTTGACAACATGTAAGGTCATGTAAATGCCTTTATTGGCTTTCTGTCAGCTTATTCAGTTAGCAAATGTCTTTGGAACAAATTACTTTGTTTGTTTCTTGCAAGTAAACCCCGAAAATAGAATTTAAAATTTTTAAAAATTAGGTGTAAAGTTTAGGTTTTAATTTCAGTAAAAAAAAAAATAAAAACAGCTAAATAATCTAATTATATCACAAAACATGCAGTACCATTCAAAAGTTTAGGGTAGATAAAGATTTTCAAATGTTTTTGAAAGAAGGCTGCATATATTTGATTAAAAATATACAGTAAATACAGTAATATTGTGAAATATTATTGCCATTTAAAATAACTATTTTCTATTTTAATTTGCTTTAAAATTCAAAATGTAAAAATCATTCTAGGTTGATTTTGAAATATTTATTAATATTTATTAATTAATATTTATTATTATCACAGTTTAAAACATTTGTGCTGCTTATTGTTTTTGTGGATAGGATTTTTTTGATAGAAAGAACAGATTTTTTTAAATGTTTAAATATTTTATAACATTATAAATGTCTTTACTGTCATTTTGACTAGTTTAATGCATCTTTGCCGAATATAAAGTACTATTTTTTTTTTATTAATTCTTACTGACTGAAATTTTACAAACTCTTGAATAGTAGACAGACATTTTCCAATAATGCAGTTTCACGGCTGCTAAGAAATATCTATAGCTGGTGGGGCAAAAGTAAATTTTTGACCCTGATAGGTAATTTAACCTTCAGCTGCACAGCAGCTGAGCCAATAAGCATTAAGGATTCGCTGTCCCAGACATCAATCTGCAGGGAGTGGAGTGCCAGGTATCGCAGAAACCAGCATCATTCGCCTGGCTTGAGGAATTGCGGGTCAACTCGGTACTGCAGCTGCAGACCAGGACAACCTAAGTAAGAGAAAAACAAAAGTACAACAGGAAATAACAAACATGAACACTGAGAGGAGATAGAAAAAGGTTTGTGATTAAAGGGATGGGTTTAGTGGCCATTTAGAATGAGAGTGAAGTAAATCTCCCATCTTTAACGCAAATCTCAGGTGGGTGAGAAAATGCAATGTCCAATTCTCTGAAGCAAGCAATCAAGGACTTTTATGTAAAAACCAAACACTCTGAGCTCAGTTTAGCCACCAAGCGAAATGTGTGGGAAATTTACATAAACATTTCTGAACTCCATCCCTTTTGCATGCACCATGTCCTGTCAGTCATGAATATCACACACTGGCAGTGCCGCAGGCGCTGATGTTTTCTATATGTTCCCACATGTTTCCCAGTTTCTAAAGTGATGACAGTAATCAGTTCTGAAAATGCTTTGGTAACACTGCATTTACATTTATGTTTTTATGCAAAGTTGGAGAAGGTCCTGGACCAATACTCATGTGAAGGCCTAGGCAGTGATCTGAGCAGTGATTTAAAGTCAGAAAAACAAGTATAAAGAAGTATAAGGCAGCATTATTGATGTGCTCGATGGGACGTATAGCAGAAGCTGGTAGGCCAGAAAAGAAGGAACGTGTAAAAAGAGTAAAGAAGTGCAAGGCAGCATGTTTGATGTATGGCGGAGATGTTGACAGACTTGCAAAAAGGGAAGTGCAGTAGTAAAACCATGCAATGTCCATAGTCTGGATGAGGAATAGCGGGCAAGGAAATTTTTTTTTTTCCTACTCAACAGATCCTTCGGCCACCTTAACAGAAAAATACACAAGTTTAGGGGTTATTTTGAGAGTATATATATTTAGAAATCACTGTAGTATGCCGATTTGGTACTGCTGCTTAATGAATTGTTGAAGAACAGCATGTATTTGAAATCTTTTGTAATATAAATGTTTTTTTTTTATTTAATGCATCCCAAAGTGTGTACATACAGCCTTAGATCTGAGTGATCTAAGTGTAAAAAGAAAGTGGTAAAGGTCCAAGCACCAATCCCTGTGGAACCCCAGTGGAGTAAGGCATGTAAGCCTTTCCAGTTGACTTGGTACCTGCTGTCATCCAGGTAGGATATAAACCAGAAAAGCACTGACCTAGAAATGAGCATTTCTACCACCTTAGAGATCAATAGTTTGTTGTTTGTAGCATCAAATGCTGCCAAAAGATCCAGAACAAACAGTATGGAGTTAAGCAAGGACACTCTGGTGATGTGAGGTTATGGAAACATCAGCAGTTTGAGTGGAGTGACTGGATTTGAAGCCCGATTGATGGGGCCAAGCGGGTTGAGCACAGTCAAAATTGAGCACAAATGAATGCATTTTCATTCGTGGCAAAACAAAACAAGCAAATGCAACAATGCTTAATGAAGTCAAAATGTTAAACTAACTGTTGCTTTTACATTGTACTACTTCAGGCAGAGAGCCAAAAATATTATTTCTTCATTGGAGGGAAGTGCGATGCTCAGCCGAGAATCTGGGATGTGAAGATGTTATGCAACAACCAGTAATTGCACAATAACAGCATCATATCCCACATGATACAGATGTTCCCTCCACAGACATCAAAAGGCCTTCTGCACAACATCACCATTCAGCCTGTAATCTTTATGGCACTGTATGGCTCATTGTCTTGTATAGTCAGGCCAGAGGTGGGTTTAAGGGCTGAGCTCAGTGCACTGAGGCATAATGCTTTAATGCCTTATAGCAGGGGTCTTCAATAGGGGGTCTGTAACTCCTATGGTGCCAGAAAATTATCAATGGATTTCAAACTATTTTTTGAGGGGAAAAAAATAGAATAAAATGTAGTTACAAAAGACCATAGATAAAGAAGCTACTGTAAATGTTTAATTGTTTCTCCCACATGCAATATACACTGTACATAATCGCTAATTCTTTTTATTTGCAATGTAAGCACGTAACAGTATATAAATACATTAATGTGGTTCCATACGTATCAGGGTTGCACCATTTAGAATTAAATTGAATACCTTTTAAAATTTTATTCAATTCCTGAATTTAAGTTTAATTTGAATTGAGTATACAGTAGTATACAGAATGTAGAATCTATAGTCAGGCAGACAGGATAGACAAATGGATAGACACAGACAAACGATAGACAGAGAGAAAGCAAGCAGACAGACAGTATAGACAGATCAATATATAGACAGATAAACAAAGAGACATGCAGCATAGACAGATACAGACTGACCAACAGACAGACAGACCAATAGATAAACAGACAGATAGATTTGCACAACCCTGATATACATGATATTCTTCTGTCTTTATTTTCACCAAGTGGTCCTTAACCTGAAAATGGTTGAAGTCTCCCATCTTATAGGGCTGACTGTGAGGACAGGGCTTGCATGCTGACGCTAGATGTATTTTTTATGTATGATATTACGTCTCTTCGGAAATAAAAAGGCTGAAAGCAGGCTGTTAGAGCTGATCCTCTTTTACCCTTGCATCTCTCCGTCATGCTCTCACGCTCTATCACTCTCTCATTATCAGTCTCATTTCTTCTGCTCTCCACCACTCTATCCATCTTACTCTTCAACCTTTGTTCTATCTCCATCAACTATCCCCTCATTCTTATCAGCTGGTCGCTGTAGGCAAATAAGAAGCTGCCTACTCATCATGAGACACACACAATCTCATGTTATGTATGTTCCACCTCATCGGATACTTTATCTAGCCAATCAGTAAAAGCCATTTCAATGCAACAACTGGTGAAATCACAGCAGTTTTGGTTTTCCCTCATAGTGGGAGCTCTTTTCAGTCAAAGTGTTGCTCGCAACACATATAAATCAAGGCAATGAGCTTTAGCCAAGATTTTCATGGTATAACATGAGAGCAAAAAGCCCCACTCTGGCGGTGGGAAAAGTGTACTTAAAGTGCTCTTAGCTCAACATTTTAAGGTGCTTTGAAATATTGGCCTTTGCCAGTCTGTGAGAAACTATTGATAAAAATAACTCACATCAGGGGCAGGTAATAAGTATTTTTGGCAGCCGTATGAACCGACAGAGCCAAAACTGTTTTCTCAGCACTACCAAGTTCATCACAAAGTCATGCCGCTTCTACACTTCTCCTCAGCAGGCTGCTGTGTATGAAGACTCCTTCTTAAAAGCAATTATTGGACTTCAGCCAAGAGCCGTAAAACTCTAATTGCTCATTTTTTAGAGCTTTATTCACTAAAACGCTGCATGTGTTGCAGTTAAAAATGGCTATAAAGTTTTACACAGACATTGATCGAATTCATTAGAACGAAAAAAGTGATATTGGCGATTTTGAGGAGTGCTATAAATATGCGTTTGCTTTCAAGAATGCTTCTAAAACAAGACAACTGATTAGTCAAATGAAATAAACATGTTGAGGAGTGCTGAAGAGAATCATAAAGCATTCGTAGCAGATGGTAATCATACCAGAGCTAAGTGTGCCATCCTTGTTGATAACAGAGAGGACACAGGGGTAATCAGAGCTGGATTTCAGCTTGCTGTTCCTCTCCAGGTTAAGCAGCTTCAGACGCTCGGTGGTGACAGGGGGAAAGCGGTAAAGCTGGAAGGTGAAATGGACAGTGCATTCACACCAGCTTGTGGGACCCTAGGGAGAGATAGAAAACTTAGTAGCATTGGGGAATGTGGCATTATTGAAAAGCAATGATGACATACGTTGAGATACTGCTGGATCGGTGAGGACACTGCATATGATCTGAAAAAGATATTATTAGGAATCATTTGGTGGCGGTTTGTTATGAAGAATCAATCTGAGTGACTTCACAATGATGAGCAAGTCTCAGTGACTCGATGATAAAGAGTCGGTTTGAGAGACTCTTTCATAAAGAACCAGTATCAGTGATGCAATGATGGAAAGTCAGTTCAATACACTCTATGATGAAGAATCTGTCACACCAAGACAAACTCCTTTCAACCAGATCAATACAATCCATTTAAAAGTTAGTTTTTTTAACAGTTAAAGGTCATATCACTAGGAGTCCAAATGTCCTTGATGTTTTTCAGATAAAGTAGTTTATTGAAATATGAAAGCATACTGTAACTTTCAAAACTAAAAAATTCCTTCGAATTTATTAAAACTCACTGCAAAAAAGGGCCTTTCCATACTTCTGATATTAGTCAGATGAATGTATTTGAACCTTAAAAAAAATAAGAATGACTTTTTGGCAAAACAAACGTGGGAAATGAAATGAAATAATGAAATGAAGAAATGAAATGAAATAAAAACACTATCATGAATAAAGTTAATGGTGAATGACTGCCTGACTGAAACCGCTCACCTAATTAAAAACAATAAAACAGCATCCTTGTGCCAGAGATTGAAATAATTATGCATCAAAAAATTTTGAAGTCAGAAAGAGCAGGTAAATCATAAAACAAAACTATTTAATCATGTGGAGCTTTAGCATTTCCTGAAAGCAAAATCAATAACTTTCTTGCAAATTCATTGCACTGTGGCTCCTTCACAGAAGAGAAAAATCTATCAAAATAAAATAAAATAATAAAGTTATTTGTGATTTGGTGAAGCAGGACTTTTGGGGAGAAGTTACTTCATATTTAAAACATGATATTTTAAATCAATTTAATTATCCAGTAACGGTCCACTGCATTTTATGTAAGCAATAATCATCCATCACTGAACCGCTCCACACCTGAAGAAACAACTTCATTCAACACCAGGAACTCATGGAGCGACGGGTTCAGTCATTCAAACCTGAAGGTTTAAAAACCAACAAGCTGGGTTTAGAACCCCAGGCTGCCGTTACACGAACAAGAGGATAAACAAAAGATATAAATAATTAAATGAAAGGATATAAATGAATTAATCAAAGTCCTAGGTGACATTTGAGAGCTGACAGGGCAGTGTGAAGAGTTTGTCTCCATCCTCAGCAGAATGAATTAAAACGGAGGGATAGATTAGGGAGGGATGATTGCTTTCTTTTCTCTTTGTGAGGAAGATTAGCAATCAATCACTCAGAATTAGATAAGGATAGAAACTATTTAGAGTGCGGACAATTGGCAGGCCCACTGAGCGCGATCACATCACAATTCCAGAGTTTAAGTGCTATTCACTCAAAATGTCAGTTCTGACCTCAGAGCCAATCAAATGACTTGAATTCCTCAATTAAAAGAATAGGCCTTACAGTTACGTGAGGATTTCACATCAATATTCATCTGGTAAACAAAGGGATAGATAGCTCAGCATGGTGAGTGGAAAACTGACATTTCTGAGAGTGAATGCAGAATATACACACATGCACAATAAAGATTTACTTTAAAAGGGAGATTCATTTAGCAGATAAATCGGTTTTATTTCCTTCACAAAACAGAAAATGCATTGAGGTATTTCAGAAGGCCAGCAGGTCAATGTCATGTCCGTTGACTCATCAGCCTTTACAGTGAGTTTTTAGAAAAGATAAAGTTAACCAATCCATTTAAAAATCCATTAGCCTATCAAAGTGTTTGCCCTCCTTCACTTACACAAAATTGCAGATAATAAATCTCAAACGCAGCGCTTTACTTTTTTTTTTTTTTTTAGGTGGATGCGGAGGGTTTTCAGATCGGGTACAGTCATGAGTACAGTTATGTTTTAGCACTTCATGTTTTTAGTACTAGCAATACTTAATATTATTATTATTTACTGTTGATATCAACATTACATTAACACATTTAATGTAAATTATCTATATTATTATCAGGGCTGTCAATCAATAATATCTCTTAAAATTACATGATATCATACATGATATTCATATACACTGTATAAAACATGGTAATTAAATGCAATAAACCAGGGACTTTTTTGTCCGCAGCATGTTTGCATGTTCACGGTTCTCTGATGTTGGTTAACAGTCACATGACATACTGCATTTTTTAGTAAGTGTTTTGACTAAGTTTTTTGTTATAGACTAAATCTCACAATTTAAATTTTATTTAAATTAAATGTGCAGCCCTATTTATTCATTTGAAATGTTTATGATTTAAATAATTATTAGCTTTTGAAAAGCTCACAAAACCATTGCAGTTCCTTTCGCAAACCCCCAGTTATGCATAAAAATGATTAATTTGATTAATATATATATATACACACACACACGCGCGCACACACACACACACATACATACAGTGGTGTATAAAGTACCTGAAAGCCATACTCAAGTAAAAGTACAGATATCTTACCAGAAAATGACTTTGGTAGAAGTTGAAGTCACCGTTTACAATATTACTTGAGTAAAAGTCTTAAAGTATGTGATATTTATTGTACTTAAGTACGAAAAGTCTCTTAAAGTAAAATACTTAAGTATCTTAAACGTACTTAAGTATTGAAAGTAAAAGTACAAGTAAATGCAAAATGTAAAAGAAGCAGATAAATATATATACAAAATGTTCATACACGGCTTAAGTAGCAAGATTGTGTTCAGATTTAACTCTCTTCCATTTTGTATCTTTGGTTAAGAATAAGAAGCACTTCATCTGGTACTTAGTGTCTTTCATTCCAACATAAGAAAACATTTCTGGAATCTGCATCTGAAATAGCATTTAGATGTATTTACACAGTTTATGTATCTCAGAGGGGACATGGATGCATTTAAACTGCAGTTACAGATGCATAAATAGGCCTAATGTTTTGTTTTTAACTTAAAACATTGAATACTGCTATTTGAAATGATTTAAAACATGAAAAAATAGGTGTCAGCAAGTGACTGTTAATGAGTGAGTCATCGAGATTAATTTAAAGGACTGATTCATTCAGGAACAAAGCATTTGACTGTGTTAATGAACGAATCACTGAATCATTTATTCAACCGATTCGTTCAAAAAGCTGATTCATCCAATAAGTAAACACCATTGCTCAAAAAGACACAAAACAGTGCTGTGATCTTCGTTTGGAACTATTTTCGTTGGCAAAATTAAGCAAAAATGTAATTGTCTAAAATGTAAGTCACTTATATATAATTTGCCATATATATATATATATATATATATATATATATGCCATATTCATTTTGCCGTCTACAATTTAGAATGCCTGGAATTTTGAGTTTTAATAGACAACTAAATCACATGCGTGCACTCTGTCTCTGTTTGTGTGATTTGGTGATATACTCCATAATGTCAGATCGAACATCATTACAACAACACTTACCATATTATCGCAGACGATGCTGTATCGCACACAAACTCGACTTGAATGGAAAATGAAATCATCCGCGGTTGTGCGCACGCTTGTTTGCACGTGAGCAAAGGTGTTTTAGGAGTCTAACTTGCAGACGTCAGAACACTGATTCGTCAAACCTGCTTGCAGTCCGTGTTCTTCTGACTATTTTGTAGTGAGTAACGAATATGCTTCGGGGAAATGTATTGGAGTAAAGGTATACATTTTAATTAGGAAATGTAGTGGAGTAAAAGTAAAAGTTGGCTGAAATATAAAAACTCAAGTAAAGTACAGATACTCCCAAAAAATACTTAAGTACTGTAACGAAGTATTATTACTTCGTTACATTACACCACTGCATACATGCATACATTCTTTTTTGGGCAATTACTCACATTTCATTGTATTATATGTGTTAAATGGATCTCAAAGTTGAAAGAGACCCATTCTCTCCCCGTTTGAGAAATACAATGACTCAACAGAGACAGTGAGAGAGATACAAGAAAAAGAGAGGGAGAGTGTGCTTTAAATCTATCAATGCCTGATCTGAGAACAGAGAGGTGCCCGAGTCTGTCACAAGAACACTTGACAAGCGCCGTTTCTTATGTAGACAAGTTAGCATCAATACTTGAGTGATATATGGACATTGGCTGATTGGAGGCAGAGATAAGTTAGCCAGAGATGCTTGGCCCTGAACCAACACTTGAAGAGCTGCATTACTACTGAAATAAAGGACCTGGCATCTCCTGTTTAATAGCTAGTGTTTCAGCACTGCTTGTAAAGGCTGTAGACTAGAACATACTGCTCTATAACAGACCCGCCTGTCAATCTTTTTAAGCAGATTAAGGCATTTTGTAATTAACTATTAAAAATACTAATATATTATATTACTTCTTAATACTATTATACAATTTCAATGCAATTTTTGGCCTTTTCCCCATTGCTTTAAATAGTTTTTTCCTGGAATACACAAATAACCAACTGAAATAAATGATTTAATTTAGTAGAGTACTTAAATAAACAACGTTATTCCAGATGGATGATGTTAGGAAAAAAATTAAATAACATTCACATTAATTTCCAATATGTCTGTGTTGGTCCAGACATGTCTACAATTTAAATAGATTGTGTTCAAGGAAGTAAACTGTGACGATATGTTCAACAAGCAGAAAACCTTTTTAGTGAACCATTTTTTGAGTGAAAAGACGCAGACAATTATTTTTTTTAAATGCCCACAGATAAAAGCAGAGTATCACTGTGGATATATACATATAAAAGTCATACAGAAAAGAACACAATAGAACAGAAACATAAGATTGTAACCATAAAATGCAACCAGTGTTGCTATGGCCTGACATTCAGAATTACCTGGTAAAAGCAAGGAACTGAAGGATGAGAGTGTTGGCCTGCAGAGGATCTGCTTCTTCTCTCTGGGGGTTAAAGTTCACAGGCTCAGAAGGATCCAGAACCTCAGCAACCTGGTTCTGATTGTCCAGGATCTGAGGAAAACCAGAGGAGAAAAGCTGGGCCAAAGATCTCCGGGAGGTCGATCTGGAGGAGCTGAGATAGACAAATCACATTTGCACAGTGAAAAAAACTGGCTGTCATACAATTTTGTGACATATCTAATGATATGTTAGCATTACATAATGTAGTAATGTAGCTTTTTCCAATTACCTAGGCATTTTCTTACTGAACATCTGCCATACTGAGCCTTATTCAGTTCTGCGTGCTTCACAGATCTTTAGTTACAATACTATACCAGAAGCGCATGATCTGCCAAGTGCTGTCGAGACAACACAGGACACAGATCAGTAAACAGATATGGCAGCCAACTGTGCACTATCAGGTACATTCCATGTGTCGTCATAGTATTTCACATGTAAAAACCCTGTTTAGCCACAGCATGATCTGTGTCAAATGTTAGAGCTCCAATGAAATCCTCGAATGATCTGGCAATATGTCCTGCTGTGATCTAAAATGGCATCTCACACATGAGATATCAATTCATGGTTTTATGAGGCTTACATCAAGCACCACTTTCTTAAGGACATCAGAAATGACTTCTTTCCAGGAAGAATTGCATTGTCGCAAATAAAACGATATTGTCGCACTTGAAATATGTTCTGTTAGACATAGAAAGAATATCAGACCAAGAGAAAGCAAAATAGAGCAAATGTAACAGCTGTTGTGCAGAATTGTATGGCATAAGATATAAAATGGTGGATATTTTCATATATATGTGTAGTTTATTTAATCATGCAGACCTACAATCTTCCTGCTGTCAGTACAGACCTGAGAACATAATACAGCCACTGATTTTCATTGCTAGGCCTGAACTCAGGTGGAAATCAGTGGTATGTCAATATGGGAAATGTGAATATGGCAAGTCGACATGATGTCAAACTTGACTGTTTGAACTACATAAACTTTCACATATGTAAAACATTTCATCCTCCCTGTACAATCCCTATGATCAATATTGCTCCTCAGTAAAATATTTGAACTTGTACTGAAGCTATACGAAGCCCTTTTCCAGCAATAAGAAGAGCAAAAATATATGTGAGCATAACGACAGCAGGACTTTAATGTGTTCTTCCAGTGACTCACAACTAATTAGGAGACACAGTAATTAGGCCTACACTTTTAATTGCCACAGACAAAGAGGAATATAATATTACCTATGGATCATGGTAATTTTCTGCTGAATTACACATTAATAAGCCTTGCTTATTATTTTCACACTCGCCTGCCCAATCAATTTTTTACGAAGATCCACACAGAAAAAAGATTAAGACTGAAAGAGAGAAAAGAGAGCGACATAAACAAAGCTAAAGGCAGAATGAGACTGAACCCCCCTACACAATTCTGTTTTGGTCATCATTCCTTTAACTTCATTTGTTTGCATTACTAATGTATAATCTATAAATGAATTAAAAATATTGAATTAATTACATGATATAGGAGGTAATTATGACTTTGCTATGACAATCTGGCACTTCTGAATCAGGTACTGTTTTGTTGACGTGACATGTGGCCAAGTATGGTGACCCATACTCAGAATTAGTGCTCTGCATTTACCCATCCAAAGTGCACACACACAGCAGTGAACACACACACACCGTGAACATACACCCGGAGCAGTGGGCAGCCATTTATGCTGCGGCATTTATGCTTGGGGGTTCGGTGCCTTGCTCAAGGGCACCTCAGTCGTGGTTTTGAAGG
>NW_015505718.1:231072-258571 GCF_001515645.1 Sinocyclocheilus grahami | reverse complement strand
CCTACAATAATGTACAGTATTTGAAAAATAATGTGTTTTTTGAACATTAAAGCATGTCAACATATTCTGTTACACCAAATACACAAAATAATGATCTTTAAAAAAGCATCATATGACCCCTTTAATACAAATCAAGTTAATTAGCACTATCAATATTTCCTGAGAAAAGCCCCCAAATGAAGATAATTATTGTGGCAGACAAAGTTACTGAATAAACATGATAACAGGAGACTTTATGTATGTAATTTTTAAATATTATTTTTTTTCTATTTTAATTTATTTACTTTTTTAAATTTAATTAATATTTAATTTATACATTTTATTTATTTATTATTGAACATTATTCTATAACTGGCCCATACAGCCCACATATGGGCCAGTTATAGAATAATGTTCAATAATAAATAAATAATACAATTTATAAATTATAGGATAATGTTCAATATCATAATTGAGTTTGGTGGGCAAGATTAAATTATTATATATATATATATATATAATTTCAATCCAAATTGCATGGATAGTCCTAGTTATTAACAACCTGATTGCAAAACTGACCTGCAATGACAATTGGTTTCTCATAATGACAACTGACCAGGGGGAATTGGACTCAAAACCAGCAACTCATTTAAAACCCTCAGAACAAGAGTCAAGAGATGTATTATATAAATGTTTTATCATAATGTCTCAGGAAATCAAAAGGACTTCTGTCCTTGCCTGTGATAGTCTGAGCTCTTCATAAAATACAGGCATAAAAAATCTGACCAAATTAAGGTCCCTCACATAGAAAAAATATAATTTGAATTCACCTCCAGTCTAAATGCAAGAACTTAATTCATTCCAGCTGGTTTAGTATTCAGACTTCAATTTTAATTTCATAGGTCTCAATCAGATATGACAACTGACTCAAATTAGAGTTCTCATTTTAAATAAAGTTTCATGCTACATAAGTTGGTTCTTTGTACTGTGTGAGTCTGCAGTTCCAGATGTAAATAATGTTGACCTGTCAACTGTCTTTGGTCAGAATCAGATGATGCACTGACACCGAACAGCTCCTGAATGACAACTCTGCACTCCGACAGACTCTAAATGGCCATCTCAACTCACGGCTTCAGCAAAACGGTTGCCATTTTTAAAGGACAGTACAAGTCTACATATAAAAACAGACAGGGCCCTGAAATATTTCAGCTAAAATAAACATGACATAAACAAATGTGCTGGTGTCTTGAAAATTGAGCAATGGCAAAAGAGAAACTGGCATTAGAGAAAACAGCAAATTTGTGCATGATGGGGATACAGAGTGTTCTAAAGACAATGCTCTATCTCTCTATCTGTCTATCCATCCATCCATCTATCCATCATCCATCAGCTTGTCTGTATACATAAAGTCTATAATAGGCATGCAAATTTTCAATCATTCCCATGATCGATTGTCATTTAAATTAACACTCAATTAATTGATTAATTGTTAACCTCAATACTGCAAAATACATCTATTGCAGTGGGATAGTTACCGGCATGACAGGTAATGCAAATGCAACTCAAAACGCCAGCTTTCTCACCACAATGAAAGGGTTTTTAGTTTAAATAAAAGGCTATGAATAGATGACAATGATCATTTGATAAAATTAAGAGAGCGCACTGTAGTTTGGGATAATTTTACTTTGTTGGCTGTTTTATATCCTGTAACAAAGACCTCTGAATGTGCCTTTTTGAATGGTTTCATGGTGCTCGTTACTGTATTTTAAAAAACAATCGCAATGTTTGCAATTGACATTATCGGCATTTAAAATAAAATGATCCCAAACGTAACTGCGGCGCGTGGGGCAAAACACACTGCTGCTCATATCATGAAACATTTTATGTGAGTATTACAACACAAAGCTTTGTTTACAAGAGAAATAATTTGTTAGCAGGCAAATGTTACATTGTGACCATGCTTTTGGATTCATGTCGTTCGAGCCCATAAATTTAAATAATTTAAGCCATTCGCCATAAAACTGTCCTGCTCATGTCCCACAGCCCTATCTATCTATCTATCTATCTATCTGTTCATGTAGTGATCCATTCATCCATCACCTACCATCTATCAGTCTAAAGATATTTATCTTAAAATTTTGGTTGATGTCAGAACTATGAGCATATCATAATATCTGTGTTTACATCTCAACATCTATTCAATGTTCAGCAACTTGGCCCCTAGTTGAACAACATTAACCTCTGCTAACACTTAGTGTACCTGCACTTACATTTCTAAGAATTAAAACAGTACAGAAACAAATGCAGTCAAGAAAATTATAAAAAGGAAAATAGGCATAAACCTAAGGCTGGTTTGGTGCCAGGAACATAAGTGGACTTCTGAGAAAAAAATAAACATCACTACAAAAGTGAAGAATATGGCCACTGTATAACTGATTTATTTGTTAGTGTGACTGTATGGTTCTCACCCAGCAGAGTGTGTTCCGAGGGTGATGACAGGGGCGTGCACCGGAGTGAAGGTCAGCTCCTGCATCTCATCCTCTTCCTCACTTCTGTTTCCCTCTCTCTCCTGCACACTCAGCTCCAGATGAGCTATGCTGCCGGCAACTGGACGCTCCTGATTCAATTTAAATCAACACACATAGGCAGAAAGAGAGAAAAACAGACAAATTCAAGAATCATTTTGGACTGAAGTTCAGCAGCAGATCCTGCAATACAAAAAACCCAGAGGCTTTGATGAAGTTTTGGCTCATAAATCTTCAGTATATGATTATCTCTCTCTGTGAGGACTCTGAAAAATACTGAGAATATTTCATCAGCAAATCTAAAAAGAATCTCAAAAAATATCCATGTTTGAGGGTAATAACATATGTTTAGGAAGCAGATGAGAATGTTAAGACAACAAAGAGGTCAACAGATCAGAGACGAAATCAGTTAGGAAAGTTAATTATTGGAATCTTTCACAAAAAAAATAACATACCACAGCCAACAGAAACCTAACAACCAAACACTCTACAAGAACTTCAAGTTCTTTTTGAAATGCCTGAAGACACGACTCTTCCACAAGGACTTGATCAAAAACCAACTGCAGCATATTCTATACTCCTTCAGACAGCACACCCATAGGCCACAAACAGTCTGTTCACTGACCGTCTGATTTATATTGCTAAAAATATTGGCAAGTATTTTCTCAATCAGGCAAACTTTAATCTGACTGACTGGCTGGCTTTACTTTACTGGTGCACTTTTGTTTTTTGCCTGGAAACAAAACTTGTTTCTTTTGAAGACGCACTCATTTCTCTAAGTTTTCAAGCTTAGTGACATCAAATCAAATATAAGATAGTGTAGTTTCAGACTACTAACTTACCACAAATAGAAATGCATATTTTGTTGCATTATTATGTCTGTGAAATAATGACTCATTTTTTCTTTATAGTTTTTCTTGACAGCTGAATAGCTTAACGTAAAACAATATTGTTGTGCTATTATTTGGAATTATTTGCATTTTTCCTCAGTGGTCTAATAATGTGGAATATTAGATAAATCATATTACATAAACCTACTCCTAAACGACAGACAAACAAAACAAAATACTTCATGCCAAGTATGGCTATGTAAGGCTACTCCTTACAAACACCTTTACTAAAAGGATTTAATGAACGAGAATGAATGAATGAAATTAACAAGTTTCACTAACATACAGTACTGTTCAAAAACTTGTGGGCAGAATTTATTTCCCCCCCTTTTATTTAAGCAAGGATGCATTAAATTGATCAAAATACATGTATATGTTTAAGAAATATTTTTAATATATATTTATATTTATATGCAATATAAATCATATTATCATAAATTATAATCATAAATAATAAATATGAATACACACACACACACACACACACACGTATGTATGGGTTTTTATATATACATATACAGTAAACAAACTTTTATTTTGGATGCGATTAATCGCGATTAATCGATTTGACAGCCCTACTCACAATATTACTGTTTATACTGTATTTTGGATCAAATAAATGCAGCATTGGTGAGCATAACAGACTTACAGTACTGTACGATACATTTATCTATAAGCTTGTACGTTTCTGGCAAACTTTAGCTCTTTGTATCACATTTATAATGTTACTGCCCACTTTTGATGAATTGCTTGTGTGGTAGCAATCCTCATTATATGTACATGTGGCATGCTGGTTAATGCATAAAAAAATCACATTCAATCATGCACACTATACACACATATACACATGCTATGTAGTATACTTAAAAATGCCACCGTAACACTTCAGCCAAATTGCAAGTGAATTCTAACATTCTGCATTTGTGTTTTAAAAATGGTACAGCTCAGGATGTTCACAAATCTTTGTCCACACAGACTGATATTTTTAAGTCAGCTAAAACCAAATCCAAAAATAATTTAAAATTCTAACTTGAAGATAGGAACAGGAGATTCATAGACAGAAAAAAATGCACAGAGAATAATTTAACACCATCCCAGAATCACCCAGAAATGACATGCAGGAAGTTGAGCATAGCAGAAATATCCTCCCTAATCTCAGCAGAAGAGCCCATGTGTGGCACAAACAGCCTTAAACAACTGTGGAGGCGGTAACAAAGCACTTTGTATGTTTATTTACAGACTATCATATAGTCAAATGCACCGCATGACTAAAGGCAACGGCATAAACATACATGCTCCCACACACGATTAGCATAATATCTGTGGATAGCTTTGTGAAAATGTGTGACATGTTCCCACTCTATACAGGCTGTATCTGCACTGTATTTCCATTAAAATAACAAAATCACATTACCATTACAAACCGTTCCCAGCCCAGTTTTCTCAGCATGGCTAGCTGATGTTGCTGTGGAACAACTGTAATAAAGCACTAATGGTTTTATAGTATAATACACAATATTTTTTAAACAACAAGGTACATTACACTAATTAAAGGTCCATTTGTTTCTTTAAATTCAGTATTGCATCAATTGTTCATCAACGAATTCACTGCAGTGAATGGGTGCCGTCAGAATGATAGTTAAAACAGCTTATAAAAACATCAAAATAATCCACAAGTAATCCATACGACTCCAGTAAAAGCTTTGTTTGTAATAAACAAATCCATCAAGACATTTTTAACTTCAAACTATTGTTTTCAGCTAAGAGTCCAGTATCCATAATATTGCTTTCTCCAGTGATAAAAGGCATCTTGTCTGAATCAGAAGAGAAATATGCACTGATCATGCACCGATTACTAGAGAAAACAGTTCAATACAGCTCTAAACAAATATGTCAATGGATTTTAATGTGAGAGGGCAACAGAGGATGGACTTTTTCAATAGAGAAAGTGCTATTATGGATTCTGGCCTGAAGAGACAGTTTAAAGTTAAAATGCCTTAATTATACATTTGTTTATTACAAAACACACAGCTTTTCACTTCACTAGACGTTAACTGATAGACTGGAGTCACATGGATTACTTGTGGATCATTGCGATGTTTTATCCGCAGTTTGGACTCTTATTCTGACAGCACCCATTCACATGTGATGTAATGCTACATTTCTCCAAATCTGTTCTGATGAAGAAACAAATTCATCTACATCTTGGATGGCCTAAGGGTGAATACATTTTCAGCAAATTTTCATTTAACTTAAATTATATAATATTATCTGAATAAATTTTCTTTGTAGCTACTCTGGAAACTTTTAACTTTCTATATAATGTGATCCTCCTCCATAATGCACTCGCTCCATTGTTTACCTACAAAAGCAGTATCATGTCGATGCCAACTCTTGTGTATCATCAAGAAAACGTAAAGCCTGACAGTGGAAAAGTCTTGCGGTACATAAAATGTTGATCATCATGTGAATCATGAATCATTTAAATGTACTTCAGAGCTCAAGTGAACAAATCCGCTGGACCACTGATGGATATATTATGAGTGTGGAGCTGCAGTCACCTTAATCTCATTTGCATGATTTTCCAATTTAGTGACATACACTCGCCGAACCAGATCAAATTTTAAAGTTCTGGTTTATCTCTCCAGTTTTTGCGGTAAAGAAAAAGTCAAACTGGCACTTACAGTAGATCTTACGCAAGCATGAAACATTATAATGGTGCAGCTAATTTTGTCAAAACGATGGGACAGTTAATGGTGCTCTAAGAAGTTCTGCAGTTTGATACAAAGTTTTTAGCCTGCAAAATGGTATTGAACAATTGTAGTTCTAACATGTTAAAAACTAATTTTAGTATGAAATTCCTTAATGCTGCTCTCAACAGGTTCGGTTTGGGTTTTGTGGTGTACAGGTGTGTACAATGCAGGTGTTGTGTTTTTTTTCTATGCCATATGTTTTGAGTGTAGGCGTTTTATTCCTTTGCATGAATGTATCTCTGTGCTTTGTTTTAAAAGAGCATATATACATTTGTGTGTTCGTGTTGAGTGTGTGTGTGTGTGTGTGTGTGTATGTGGGTGGAAAACTTATGACATGTGACAGCTGGTGGGCCGATGCCATCGGGGAGGGAGAAAGCAAAGAGTGGAGCTGTTGTTGCCATGGAGACCCCACCGTGTGGCTCATGGTCGAGTAGCGTGAAGTCGCAACCAGCTGAGAGAGAGACAGCTGAACAACAGAACAAGAGAAAGGAGAAAAAAGAAAAAAAAATTAATACATATTTATCGTACAAAACAACAGGCCGAAGCATCTAACGATGTGGCAATCCCCCGCAGTTGGCACATAAAGCCAACACATCAGCAGGATGAAATTAGAAACCTGTTTAGGTATAAATGTGACAGATCCAGCTTTGGGTGCTGCTACGCACATGTTTTCATACAAGACCTAATTTCTTTTTCTTCACTTTGAGCCTTTCACCATTCCTGTTTGCCTCACGCTCCTAATTTGAGTCTCTATTGTTGTCAAAAGTAACATTATACATCAACACCAATACACTTTCTGCACTTCTGATGCAGTCATCGATTTCTGCCTCTATGAGAGTCTGATATTACTCATCTCAGCTGTTGAGTTTCTAATATGCAGTTTTTAGTCTCGGGTTTTGTCTTTGGACAAAAATATTCTTTAAATTTCCAGTATTTTGACATGACATGTTCATTAATTTTAATCAGTTTTACTCTTAATTTTAGTAGAAGACAGACAAATATATCTGCAAACTGTCTTTGTTGTGAAAACGTAAATTCTTCTTCTTCAAAAAATTTTATATTGTGTTTTTTTAACTAATTATCGTCACAAATGCATTTTCTTGCATTTCTTTGATACCATTCACAAAATGATATATATATATGTATATACGAGTGTATACAGGTGCATCTCAATAAATTAGAATGTCGTGGAAAAGTTCATTTATTTCAGTAATTCAACTCAAATTGTGAAACTCGTGTATTAAATAAATTCAGTGCACACAGACTGAAGTAGTTTAAGTCTTTGGTTCTTTTAATTGTGATGATTTTGGCTCACATTTAACAAAAACCCACCAATTCACTATCTCAACAAATTAGAATATGGTGACATGCCAATCAGCTAATCAACTCAAAACACCTGCAAAGGTTTCCTGAGCCTTCAAAATGGTCTCTCGGTTTTTTTCACTAGGCTACACAATCATGGGGAAGACTGCTGATCTGACAGTTGTCCAGAAGACAATCATTGACACCCTTCACAAGGAGGGTAAGCCACAAACATTCATTGCCAAAGAAGCTGGCTGTTCACAGAGTGCTGTATCCAAGCATGTTAACAGAAAGTTGAGTGGAAGGAAAAAGTGTGGAAGAAAAAGATGCACAACCAACCGAGAGAACCGCAGCCTTATGAGGATTGTCAAGCAAAATCGATTCAAGAATTTGAGTGAACTTCACAAGGAATGGACTGAGGCTGGGGTCAAGGCATCAAGAGCCACCACACACAGACGTGTCAAGTAATTTGGCTACAGTTGTCGTATTCCTCTTGTTAAGCCACTCCTGAACCACAGACAACGTCAGAAGGTCTTACCTGGGCTAAGGAAAAGAAGAGCTGGACTGTTGCCCAGTGGTCTAAAGTCCTCTTTTCAGATGAGAGCAAGTTTTGTATTTCATTTGGAAACCAAGGTCCTAGAGTCTGGAGGAAGGGTGGAGAAGCTCATAGCCCAAGTTGCTTAAAGTCCAGTGTTAAGTTTCCACAATCTGTGATGATTTGGGGTGCAATGTCATCTGCTGGTGTTGGTCCATTGTGTTTTTTGAAAACCAAAGTCACTGAAATTTTGGAGCACTTCATGCTTCCTTCTGCTGACCAGCTTTTTGAAGATGCTGATTTCATTTTCAAGCAGGATTTGGCACCTGCCCACACTATTCTAATTTGTTGAGATAGTGAATTGGTGGGTTTTTGTTAAATGTGAGCCAAAATCATCACAATTAAAAGAACCAAAGACTTAAACTACTTCAGTCTGTGTGCATTGAATTTATTTAATACACGAGTTTCACAATTTGAGTTGAATTACTGAAATAAATTAAGTTTTCCATGACATTCTAATTTATTGAGATGCACCTGTGTATATAAATGAAACTCAACAACGGACTGTCTTTAAAAACCCTTTTGTGCGGAACTACTTCCTTCCGCCACATATTCAAATCTCAGTTTGACAGTTTAACAGCTGAGCTGAAGCCTCCGTTACTAATTCGAAAACGTCACTTTAGAACTAGTAACGAAGGAACGCTGAGTTGCTTCATTAAAAACCTATTGTATTCCTTAATTAAAAGCTCACTGTATCATGTAGAGTTTTGTGAGAGAGAGATGGACTGAGCGAGTGTGATTACCTGCACCTGATACAGCATTCATTCTTAAGATTAATCTCATCTTCACAATAAAACATTAGTTTCTGATAAGCTACCACTAAATATTGTAGAAACTTAATTTGCTGTAAAGTTGCTTTGCAATGATTTGTATCGTGAAAAGCGCTATTCAAATAAACTTGAATTGAATTGAATTAGTTTCAATGTCCGCTGACAATTTCCGATAACAGCGCTGATCCGTGTATTTGTTAACTGTGTCTTACAAGCTGGTATTAAAAGTAAAAATAACTTCCGTTTTAGTCTCTTTCAATATAAAAGCCTTAAATGCTGACTCGTAAAACAGTCACTTGTCGCCATCTAATGGTAGAACAATGTCACAAAAATCACCATCACGAACACACGCACACTGTTTCCCAATACTAAATACTACTGTATTTAAAATATTATTTATTGAATAATAAACAACAACAGCCATCATAAAAGCCATGCTCTAATATACAGCATTAAAGTTACATCAAATATAACGTGATGAGATTTTGCCTTCAGCCGAAACTATTTGCTCTGGAACAAATAATAGATTAATGAGACCAAAGACTGCCCGTCAGATTTACCCAAAACGAATTATATCTCATGTTTAACCACTATAGAGACCTCAGAGCCAGCGGCAAATTCCAGAAGATCTGGCCGAGGTGAGGCTGCTCTCGGTGGGTTCATGAGCGCGGAATGGCCGCTGACGCCCTGGTGCTCACATCTCTGAAAATGTCGAAGCAAATTTTCAAATAGACGTTATCTTTATTAACAAACCGTATATTTGAAGTTTAAACAAGTACATTCTCGCCTAAAGAACACTTAAAACTACATTCCGTGACACAAAAACAGTATTATTTTAACATTTTAGTGGATTTGGGTGTCCGCCATGACACTCGATGTGAGAAATACTGGAAGTGGAGTGATACAAACGGTGAAAGGGCGTTCCTGTGGCGATACCAGTACAATATCTCACGGTTCTCAACCAATCAGATTTGAGAGCCAGAATGAACTGTTGTATGTATGTATATATATATCATTTATTTTATTATTTTGCAAATGGTATCAAAAAAAAAATTTGACCCGATGGTTGTCAAAGGTCAAACCCCCAGAAGAAAATATTTTTTAACTGTTTTTTTTTATTTTTAAATTCACCCTGTTGTTTTTATGGACCTAATTCAGTTTTACTCTAATAATAATGTTGTCATTGTTGTTGTTAAAAGATTAAACAATGCATAAAAAATAATCATACATTTACTTTACAGAACAGCAGTAAAATTAAAATACTAATATTCATCTCTGTCAAACATATTTCTTTGCTTTCAAACGTTAAACCATAGAGCTTTTATTTTAGCGTTTATTATTATAAACGATTCTCATTACAAATTTGGGAGATGATTGGCGTGTTGCAATTTCAAAGTCATAAGCGATCCAAACTCAGACAAAGGTCACAAGTTTGCATCCCTGTATTACAGCAAGCAATAACATATCATATCATAATCATAAAAAGCACTCTGATACTTATCTAAATGAAGACATTAAAGCTGTGGTGATGTAACTGTGCCACTTTTAATCAGATTTAGTCAGATATTACTGTTTGAAAGACTTCCTCCAGTGCTAATGCTCAGAGATTTGTACAGACTTTAGCATGCATCAGTTGCTGATGTAAAGCACCTCTCTGCCCTTAAGAAAGGCTGATGGATTCACAGGCTGTGTGATGTGATCTGTGTGGCACAGGACTGGATGACTGTGATGGGGTCAGTGGTGTTAAACTCATGACTCAACTGCCTCCAATACAGCCTAAATCACTGGCAGCCAGTAGACCCTAAAAGCATTTCTCTACTGACCCCAATACAGCTTAAATGTATGACTCGCTGACCCCAACAATGCCTAAACGCATGATTACAGCGAGCCCCGAAACTCACACTGCCCAGAACTGTCTGATCAACTGACCGCATAACAGGGATTTAGACCACGGCTTTCGAACTGAGGGTTTGTGAACCTCTTGAAACTTTGTAATATATATATATATTAGCTGGGAATCCCTGGTTTACATTGTGCTGATATCAGTATTGTGCTGCCCTGATGAATAGCAACAATATTTGCGATCCTTGTCAGACAGCAGACACAAAAACAAATGGCTCTCACTACAATGAGTTATTACACCTATCACTACAAAAAGAGAAGTAAGAAAACAGAGGAAGACGAAAGAAAGACAGATCCACATGACAGCAGAACTACTGACAGACACAGTGCCAACAAAAAAGGCACAAGGTTGGAATAAAAATCATGCATGTCGATATTCACAAAACCAGCTCTTGTTTGACATACACTCACTTTCATGCATACTAAAAAACATACAATCAATAACGGAGGCATAGTGGTGTCTAAAAGAGATAGAGAAACAGATAGAGAGAAAGACAAAGGCTCTTTTTTTAAAAGCATTAACTATAAATAGAGGGTGAGTGCATGCATCCAAAGCAAGCATTTTAACTCACTAACTCTGAAATAAAGTGTATGGGATGTGAGGATGGCTGGCTGCATTATTCAGAACTTGTGCATTAAAGCACCATAAGTCAGAAATGCAACAAGGTACTGTACACCTGAACATCATATCCAAATGTGCTTGCTGAACGTTGTATTTTGAAATCACGAGCATTAATAAAGCAGAACAGAGAAAGCCTACTTTTTCAAGCTTGGTTCCAATATTTTTCACATTTATTTCTCCATAGGGATTTCAAAAACATTTATAATACAGAGAGATTCAAGATATCTATCACAACATTACAGACTTTGTTTTGAAGCACAAATAAATAAATAATGCAAATTAATTAAATATATACAAATATGTAGAAATTGTTTAAAAGTATAAGGAGACTTGATACGTTTCATGGCACTAAGTGGATGTCTCCAAGGAGAAAATAAATGGAATTTCTTCTGGAAACCAAGTGTTCACTCAACAGGAAAACTTGACGAACTTGACAGAGTTGAATAAAAATTCAGACGACATGACAGAGCGGAATAATTTAATAAACATAAACAACACGCACACATTTAGATGATAGATGGACAGACAGATAGACAGATAGATACGTAGACAGATAGACGGGGCTTACTGGATTATGGAACAGTTGTGATATATTCACTTAAAATCAAACACTTCACATTAAATGTGTGTGAAACATTTATGAAACCCACTCTGTGGTTGATATTAGACAACAAAGCATGCTTCGCAAAGATGTAGAATGATTAAACCAGTCTGTGCGTGCCACTCTGATTCCATGTGTGAGTGAAAGAGAGAGAAAATTTGAGAATGAGACGGAGCAGCCCATCAATCAGAGAGATGTGCCATAGCCTTGACAGGCTTTTCAGACCAAGTGAGGGACTCAGGCTTTATTGAACAAACACAGCCAGCAGGGTCGCTGAAGAAAAGAAAAAAAAACCTTGAATCAACCTTTCCAAATTGGCGTCCCTCTAAATTAGTGCCGTATCACAATCGATGTGGACCAGATCCATCCTTCCACGCTGTGGAGCCTAGGAAGTGTCACTGGATATTTTAAAGGGTCCTTAAGGTCTGACAGCATCTGCTTTGTTTTCTTTTGTTTTGCTGAAGTGTTAAATCAGGCTTCACTGAAGGGAGAGAAAGTCTGAGCTATTTGGATTCAACACATTTGTGTTTGTGAGCCAACAAAATCGTTTTTTACTGACAGGGAAACTTGCAATACACCATCTGAAAATGGAGGTAGTTTATCCAGCCATTAAAGTGAAAATAAAGACCTAACTCCATGTATACAATGTTTGTCTATCGCTATACTTGTTTTTATCTCAATTTTAACTTCATATTCAGTCAGCCCCATCAGTGGAGATTTTTAGATCTCAGCTGAAAACACTTTTTTTTTTTTTACAAAATCTTGGGTAGTGGAGATATTTGTTATCACTTTAATTGCACTTTGCATATGCAGTTTCTTTTAGAGTTTAAAACATTTGTTAGTGTGTATATGTAGAAACTAAACAAAGCAAAACAGATTAAAATCAAAACAGAACTTAACCAAAATCAAATATAAAAAAACGTATACAATCTAATTTAATCTAGTTGCATTGCACTGAATCAAATCAAATTAATTTAAATCAAAACTGAATTAAATCAAATCAATTAAAATAAAATCAAAATTCTAATTGTATTAAATAAAATCAACTCATTGAATAGACTCAAAATTAAATACAATTAAATCAAATCAAAGCTGGACTAAAACAAACTGAATTAAATTGCACTAAACCAAATTAAATCAAAATCAAATCAAATCAAATCAGAACTTATCCTTTAAAATTAGGTGTGTTCAGTCCGGCTCAGTTTAACTCCAATCCTTTTGGCAGGCTGAAACCAAAATCTGCAGCACGTTGGCCCTTCAGGAGCAGGACTGAACATCCCTGCTTTAATGAACAGACCAAAAATGTTGATCTGATAGTTGGCTTGGTACATTTCTACACCTCATGTATCAGCAGCTGAACAGAGGTCATGAGCCTCTTGAGTCGCTGTGAGAACTGGGAAGCAAAACTGAACGCAGTGTGCTATCTGAAGAACAGTGGTACACTCTCCATCCTGGCCTTCAATACCTCTTTCATCAGTTTGCAAACCCTCCCTAAGACTTCTCAAGCTTTCATGGTGCAATGCTGCCGTAACTCACAGAAACCGGCGCCCGTGTGCTCGGGTCAGCAGAACCGCTCTGATTCTGTCCAGCGCAGATTCTCAGACACGTTACAACATCACAGTCAGGACACAGCAGAGTTTGTTCTAAAACCGCTGCCATTCTGATGACACAGAAACAAACTGCACCCTGGGAGAGAGCGGGAGAATTTTAGCGTGTGATGATTTCGAGTGACTTACCGCTGGGCCGCGTGGAGACTGCAGCGTCGAAGCCGTCGTCTCCAAGATGCGATCGTCTAAAATTCAAGTAAATAAAATATAAATTAGAGCACTTTAAACACTCATTTCCTCCTCAATTGTTTATATTTGCAAAAACTGAAGTATCTCCTTCACAACAGGTTTCTAATTGTGTTAAATAATGTCATAGGTTGAGATGAGTTGCTAAATGACACCAATGACAATAGCTAAGGATTATTAAATGTTTCATGGTTAAAACACACTTTTTTCCCTCTTTTTCATCACATGCTTGGACTTACAATGGCTATGCATTGTCCATAAGACCATAAGTTGTCACATTTGTTCACAGTGGATTACTATCCCAGTTTACACAGCATTACAACACCGAAATGTGGACTCTGAGGACTGCTAAGGCTCAGGGTGGCATTTGTGACAGGGCCTTAGGCTATCTGGCCAATACTCATTTGCATTCATGGTGTAAAGACGGCCTGAATGACCCACCGAATGAATCACATTTGTCACGTAAGCCTGGCAGCGGTAGAAAGGGCTTGGGCTGGGTGAGAGATGAAGTTAGAGTCACAGTGAACAGAACATCATTCCCTCGGTCAGATAATGAGGTCAGCTCTATATGCCACTATGAATGACCTCACACACAGACCTGGTTTATATCCAGAATTAACATCAGCCTTTAAAAGGGATTGAAAGAATTGTGCAATCTGATAATTTCAATAAGATTCAGATGTTGCTTTGGATAAAAGTGTCTGCTAAATGACTAAATGTAAATGTAAATATAAATGTAGATGTCATTTAAAATGTATATGACCACTTCATATAGTACACTGTATGTCACCTGAGCCAGGTAGTAACTGATTACATGTAATCTGGATTACGTAATCAAATTCCAAAATTAAGTACTTGTAATTAGATTAAATTACATTTGAAAATACTTGTAATCAGACTACAGTTACTTTTTTATGGATTACATGATTACATATTCACACAATAGCAATAAATTATTCATAATTTATTGATTCACCCTAATTCCTCTTTTTCATCTTTTAAATGTTCGTTTCTAAAATAGCCTATTGCTTATATACACTCAGAAAGTCTTGCAGTTTTGTGGACATTCACACAACGACCAGTTATTAGTCAGGTGGCATCCGACCATTTTACAAAAATCATTTCAGGTTTAAAAAGTTTTTCAATATTGCAACTGCTGATGAACACATTAATTTTTATTTGAATGATCACTCTGTAGTTTATTTAACCATGTATTTCTGTGTCTTTAGAAGGCTTTTGTTTTTCAAACACATTATAATGCACAAATTCATGAATTCACAAACTTTTTTCTCATCTGATTCTCTTTTCACCTGATATATTTAGTTGAAGTACCCCTGAGATTTTAAAATAAATATTTTAATAATTAAGTATCGCATTTGCATGTTCACGGTTTTCTGTCGTTGGTTATGGTCACATGACATCTGGGTAAACAAATCAAATATTTCATTTTTTTTAGAAAGTGTTTTATGTTGATTGATTTCATAATGACATTTTTATGGTTTATTTAATTATTAGCTTTTCATTAAACTCATAAGGAACTCACCCCTGCAGTTCCTTCATAAACCCCAGTTTGGGAAATCTTGACGTAATATAATGTTTAATGCACTTCATGTTGTTAATAACACTTCTTAACAGTTGTATTTTTATATCAATATGGTACAAGATTATCAATCAATGTGATAAACGAGATAAGTCAAAAATAATCTAAAAGTAATCTAAAAGTAGTCCGATTATGTTACCTAAAATGTGAAATTTAATGGACTACGTTATAACTACAATTTTGTCATGTAATTATCAATCAGTTACGGATTACAATTTGTAAGTAATCTACCCAGCTCTGTGTATCACGTATAACTTCATTGGCCTTTCTACATTTTCTGTCCACATCTTCACTGTCAATATCTTTACTGATCAATTTAATGCATCCTTGCTGGTCACAAAAGACACACGTTACTGCCAGATGTAATTGCCAATCATCTCGTCTGACCACCTGTGATCGAATCCCCCCAGACGGATATTAACAGTGGGTGTAAGCAGGGCCAAAGTATGAGGAAACTGAATGACAGATTCTCATTTGCAACGAACGCTGCGCATTTGTGCTCCTTTATCTGATCTAAACCTCATCAAACACAATTACCAGATGCTTGGATGAGAAGGCCATAAGCGGCCTTATGTTAAACCCGACACTTTTTCTGACTCACTCTTGTTTTTGGTAACTGATTTTTATAAGATAAGAGCCTGACAAGTGTGAAATCCTGTGAGAGTCTGAAATTGGGCGCTTGGGATTTGACACCAACAGAAGTGATGTAACTCTAACAGAATGTGCTAAACCATCTGTGCTTATGGGACATGGGCGAACAAATAAGTGTACATTAATCAATTCTCCTTTAAAATTAAGAGTGAAGTCAAAACCAAAAAAGCACATATCTACAAGGAGTAGCTCTCTAATGTTCTGGCTTTTTATTGAATGTCAGACCCTTGATGTGTCCATCCATTAAGTGTAAAACCCCTGGTTAACGGGCCTGAGGGGGCTTGCGCTTCAGGCTATTGTGACTTCCCAAAACCCTGACTGAGTAAATGTTCTGGATGGATTTTTATTTAAGGAGAACATCCTCTCAGCCACCCTGGTGTGCTTTGTCAGCTGGATTTTCACCTCCCTGTCTGGAACAACAGATATCAAACCAGGTGAGTTTTTTGAGTTTGTGAAGGGAACATTAATGATTAACATGTCTGATAATCAGACAGATGTGACAAAAGACTCTAATTAACCTGCTTGACCCAGAGGATGCATTTTTTGCTTTTGCTTTTTAAGTGCAAAAAAAAAAAAAGATTAAAAAGCTGCTGCTTTGAAATGAAAAGAAAAAATGTATATAGTGCAATATAGTGCACATGGTGTGCAATCGACTTTCATGATACTTTTAATGTGCTTTTTGTGAAATTTTTGAAGCTCATTTAAAAGTCATACAAGTTTGGAATGACATGTTCGTGAGTAAAACTCTCCAATGAAAAAATGACATATTTCATCTTTAAATTGCATCAGTATCAAAAAATTACAACACATCCACAATGTGCCACCTGCGCTACTGTTTAAAGGTTTGAGGTCGGTAAGATTTTAGCATTTTTAGTATTTTTTTTACTCATCAAGGCAACATTTATTCAAATAAAAAAATAAAAATAAAACAATAATACAGTAATTTTGCTAAATATTTTTTTATAATTTATAATAACTTTTTTCTACATATTTTAAAATGTAATTGATTCTAGAGATGGCAAAGTTGAATTTTCACAAGCCATTACTGCTTCAGTGTCACATGATCCTTCAGAAATCATTCTCATATGCTGATTATGTGCTGAAGAAACATTTCTTATTATCAGTTTTGAAAATTATTCTGCTGATGAATATTTTGGTAGAAACAGTGATAAATCTTTCCAGGATTTTTTGATGAATAAAAATTTTAAAAGAACAGAATTAGTTTGAAATAAAAATATTTTGTAGCTTTATAAATGTCTAGCTTTATCACTGTCACTTTTGATCAATTGAAGGTGGGGATTATTAGGAGGCCATGATTGACAAAGGCCAGGGGGGCAATTTGGCTAGGACATCGGGGTTACACCCCTACTCTTTACGAGAAGTGCCATGGGATTTTTAATAACCACAGAGAGTCAGGACCTCGGTTTAACGTCTCATCCGAAGGACGGTGCTTTTTACAGTATAGTCTCCCCATCACTATACTGGGGCGTTAGGACCCACACAGACTGCAGGGTGAGCACCCCCTGCTGGCCTCACTAACACCTCTTCCAACAGCAACCTAGTTTTCCCAGGAGGTCTCCCATCCAGGTACTGACCAGGCTCAGCCCTGCTTAGCTTCAGTGTGCAACCAGCCTTGGGCTGCAGGGTGTTAAAATCTATATAAAATCAAATCTATATTACTCAGACACTAGTATTGGATACTTAAGCAAGCTATAAAATGCTTAAATATTCTGAAATGAAATGAGACACTAAAATAACATCCTCGCACATCAGGTACAGTTGCTGTACTGGAACTGTCAAAGAGGACATCCAGAGATGTGTCTGTGCGTCTCCTTGCTGAGTGAAGGTGACCACACTGTTGGGTAACAACATGTCTCTCAGTAAAGCCTCCGTCTGATGCTCAATCTGTTTCTGCTACATGTGTGAACTCATCACCCCATCCAACACACTTTCTCTCTCTCTTTCTCACTCACTTTCTGACTGTCTTACACCCTCCCTCTCATTTACACTTCCTCTCCTTTCTTCGCGCCCTCTTATTCCCTCATGTGTAACTTTCACTCACACCTTTTTAATCAAATCTTGGGAGGTTTTTGGAGAAACTCCAAAATGCAATATATTTCTTCCCATTAATCCTGATATGACAGAACAATGGAGAGAAAGACAAGTGATGACCAATTACCTCACATCTTGCTCTCTTTCTGGCAGCTCACTACACTCAGAAATCAAAAATCACATCAAATGCTGCATTAAAAAACAACCACAAAAAAAAAAATTACACACACACATATATATATACAGTTTGATCGGCAGCATCAGCTACTTCGAAGTATTTAGTCTCAGAAACGAGATCTCCGGAGACAGAACCAATCAACTCTTGATTGACTTCCTGCATAATGCGGATGGACAGGCTGCCACGTCGGCAATGATTCACACGGGCTAATCGAACTGCTGACATGTGCACAACGAAAACCGCTCTCATAAATACGCATGGATGTTCTCAAAACTACACATTCATTATGAATCATGCATTGGTAAATACTGTGCACGATTGGCTAAAGGGCAAAATCACAGGCGATCTTTTTGCGTTTGATCAGCATTCATCGGTAGTAGATAGAACAACCAACATCAAAGAGAGAAATTAACACATTCTGATCATCGCTGCCTGTGTTTTGCACTCTTCTCTTGCGCTCAGGCTCTTTGACAGTCAGAACGCATCAAAACAATGCACATTTCTGCTGTGAAGAGATGGGAGAAGTTTATAAGGTAGTTCATGAAATATTAGCAAATTTGTTTTTAAGCATTTAAAGCCAAGCATGTAAATTTTATACAAAAATTCTAAAGACAACTATGATTAAGCCACCTGGATAGTGTCAAAACATTACATCCTGCCCAACCAACCGTGACTCAACCAATGGCACTAGCTGTAGGTTATCTGTCAATATTAATGAAGAAATCTCAGAGACATAAGTAGCTATAGAAAGATGGTAAGGTGTTTGAAAATTCATGCATGCTGGGAGTCCATGTCTTAGAAAAGAGAGCGAGAGAGAGAAATTATAGACTTGGCCGAGTGCCTGGCCCTCAGACCAGAAGCTTCATCCCTCTTTGCCCAAGAAGGTAGAGCTCAAGTGAGGAGTTAAAAGAAGCAAGAGTGAAAGAAGGCGGCAGCAAGCATATGCTACTGTCGTCTTTCATTCTGCTCCTGACTATATGACTTGGCAAAGCCTGAGACATTCAAATTGACCGGAGCACATTTCACCCGCACAGCACTACAGAAATCGTGCTGGTGGGTCAGACCCCCAACCTCCAAACATCTCACCCAGTAGCTGATCTCTATCTGAAACTGTGAAATGCGAGATATGCAAAAACTCCCTTTTAATTGGAAGGCAGAGATTGTGACGGTGACGGAAAAGTAATTAGTAGTCATTAATTTTGTAATTAACCCCCCAACATATTAAGGGTGATTCATTTGGGCATGACAATTCCTTCTCAAACTATTGAGGATCAGATCCACAACAATTCATAACAAAAATGTCAAATTAATTATTAATAATTTTGGTTATGGGAAAACAGTACATAATACTTGGCAACTTTAACAAAGACAAAAAAAAAAACGTTTACATTTATTTATTTAAATATAAATATATTTGGACACAGGCACATTTTTTTATTATTTTAGCCACTGACCAAAACATATTCAAGTTACAGTTATATAATGAATATGGATTTAAAGTGCACACTCTGAGCTTTAATTTGAGGGTATTCTCATCAAAATTGGTGTGAAGGTTAAGGAATTACAGCTTTTTTATATGTACCTCCCCTTTTTTTCAAGGGACCATAAGTAAAAGGTCTTGAGTTGATTCTAAGTGTGCCATTTGCATTTGGAAGCAATTTCCAAGATTTTTTGGAATATTCCAGGGATTTTTGGAAAGTTCCCGGAAACTTGCCGGAAAGTTTCCACCCCTTTGCAACCCTAACCCACATCAAGCGGTCAAAGGATCTCTCCATACAAGTGAAACAGACAATTGTTAGGCTTCAAAAACAAAACAAATCCATCAGAGAGACAGCAGGAACATTAGGAGTGGCCAAATCAACAGTTTGGGATGAGAAAAAAAGAATGCACTGCTGAGCTCAGCAAGATAAAAAGGCCTGGACATCCACGTGACAACAGTGGTGGATGATCAGAGAATCCTCTCCATGGTCTAGAAAAACTCTTTCACAACATCCTGCCAAGAGAAGAACACTCTCCAGGAAGTAGGTGTGTCACTGTGAAAGTCTAGAATCAAGAGAAGACTTCACGAGTGCAAATATAGAGGGTTCACCACAAGGTGCAAACAAGGCCAGATTAGACTTTGTCAAAAAACAACTAAAGAGCCAGACCACTTCTTTTAAGATTAACCTGTACCAGAATGATAGGAAGAAAAAAGTATGGAGACGGCTTGGAACAGCTTGTGATCCAAAGCATAAAACATAATCTGTGAAACATGGTGGAGCAGTGTGATGGCATGAGCATGCATGGCTTCCAGTGGCACTGGGTTACTGGTGTTTAGTGATGACGTGACAGGGGACAGAAGTAGCCGGAAGAATTCTGAAGTGTATAAGGATATGCTCTCTGCCTAGATTCAGTCAAATGGAGCAAAGTTGATTGGACAGTGCTTCATAGTACAAATGGACGATGTCCCAAAACATACAGTAAAAGCAACCCAGGAGTTTTTGAAGGTAAAAAAGTGGAATATTCTGCAATGGCCAAGTCAATCTCCTGATCTCAACCCGATTTAGCACGCATTTCACTTGCTCAAGACAAAACTAAAGGCAGAAAGACCCACAAACAAACAACAACTGAAGTCAGCTGCCGTAAAGGCCTGGCAAAGCATCACAAATTAGGAAACCCAATCTCTGGGGATGTCCATAATTTCTAGACTTAAGGCAGTCATTGCCTGCAAAGGATTCTCAACAAAATATTAAAAATGAACATTTTATTTATGATTATATTTATTTGGACAATTACATTTGAGCCCCTGAAAATGGGGGGACTGTGTATAAAAATGGTTGTAATTCCTAAGCATTTTATGTTATATTTTTGTTCAACCCCTGGAATTAAAGCTTAAAGTCTGCACTTCAATTTTATTTTGATTGTTTATTTTTAATTATGTTCTGGTGGCATACAGAGCCGAAATTATGACAATTGTGTCAATGTCCAAATATATATATGGACCTAACTGTATATATTTAAAATAGGCCTAAGTCTATTAATGCTAACAGTTTGGGCCAATGCAAACCATCTTTTGGTATTAAAATAGTACTGTCAGGATTTACTAAAGATGCGCAGTGTAGAATTAGCGCTGAAAAGGCATGGACAGTTATTTTTGCTTCTGACCTTATTGAATATGCATTTGTAGGAGTTTCCCTTTCAGACGCAAAATTTATGGGAGGAGAGTTTTAAAGAAGAAGAATCAAACAAACCTTTGGGAGATCTTCCTATTGTTAACCTCCTATCTTAATAAAGACAGCAAACAAACTGTTCTGTACATCATGAGATGCACATGTACGGTATTCCAAAGGACTTTCAAACTGAGTAACGTCTCGGTTACGTATGTAACCCTCGTTCCCTGAAGGAGGGAACGGAGACGTCACGTCGGAGGACCGACGAAATTGGGATCTCGCTTCGAGTGTAAACTAAACGAGCCAATGCAAATTGGCATGCGATTACTGCATCCAGCTGCTGCTGATCACAGCGTGAGTATAAGTAGGCAGCAGGTGCAGCGCATATCTCCGGGCCTCTTGCTCTCTCGCTTGCCACCAGGTTTGGCGGGGGCCTGGACGGGCGGGGCGGCTGCCCTGCGACGGCTCCACGGCACAGCTTTGCTGGTGGCCGCCGAGCTCTGCTCTTGTTTGGCGGTGGCAGGGGGGCCGCCCTCGGCGACGGTAGCAACTGCACACCGGCAGGATGTACCTGATGGCCTCAGTCTGCTCTGGTCAGCGGAGAACCGCTGGGCACGTTCTCCACCGTGTCGCCGACAGGCCGGCCTGGGATGATCGCTCGGCTCCGAAGCGAAAAGCTGAATATGCGCTGCACCTGCTGCCTACTTATACTCACGCTGTGATCAGCAGCAGCTGGATGCAATAATCGCATGCCAATTTGCATTGGCTCGTTTAGTTTACACTCGAAGTAGATTGGTCCCTCTAAGCGAGATCCCAATTTCGTCGGTCCTCCGACGTGACGTCGAGAGTGACCGACTGAAAGGGAACCCAGAATTTTAGATGCCTATTTACACTGCACACACTGGAATTACAAATGTAAGAATCTGTTTAAGATCTGTCCTCACATAACATCAAATGAATAAACTAAAGGAAAGTACATTGTATTTTGCATTTAAGGTAAGGATGATGACATCAGATTAATGATTCTGTTAAGCAAAGTTCGTCTCCCAGGTGCTTTGTCTCTAAGCGCAATGTACAGATCCCTAGTCAGACTCTGATGACTCAATAAAGAATCCTGCTGAAGATACAGCAGAGTCTCCTGGTCTTTGCTTCTGAGTTTCCTATACAGTAGTCAGTAAAAAGATTAAGCATATTCTTGTAAAACACTTTAAAAGCCTGCATTTCAATGACTAATGCAAGACAATTGGCTGGAAATGTAGCAGCACTGAAGACAGACCTTCTACTGAGAGTGGTGTTTAATTTCTGTGTCGACTCTTTTGATTAAGTCTCAGGATGGAGCATGTTTCCCGGTGGCTCACATTCAGTGCCGTGCTGCAAGAAGCTCCTTCCACACTAGATGAAAACTTGAACTTGATGACACATTTCCCTGAATTTGTCTGTGAGAACATTGCAAAACTTTCTTTCAAGGGAGTGTATTCATGAATGTTAACCAGATGTTGAGTACTTTGTGTTATTTCTTTCAAATGCTCAACCTAGTTTTGTCTACTTTCAACATTTCCATTTCTTTTTCATCCCTAATTAAAGTCAAAGTGTGTCATTTTTCGATATTTAAATAATTTCTTCTGTACCAATTCTAAATAAGTCATCTGAAGATTGATTTTCCCAAAAGGTTTCACAACATTGCTCCCTGTCATTGCAAAACTGGCTCAACCAATGGAGTGTGTTTGGGGACAGGACTGTATGTTTATCTGACCAATAGCAGATGAACAGAAATCACACACTTGACCTTCAAATAACCCCTATGCTACTATATGACATAAACGAAACCTTTCAGCTCAACGTCCACACAAACCCAAACAAGCAGGTGCTGTGACCTCCAGAGTGTGAAATCCTCACACATTCGATCTAAACATATTCATCCCCACTGATGAGGCATTTAGTTTAACAATGGCCTGGGAAAGTTGCCATGGTGAAAGAGCCACAGGAACTGCAGCCCACAATTTCCTAATCATGTTAATCGACTTTAATATGACATCAGTACAATAGAGGAGACAGATAACAGGCTAATGAAAGAGTAATGATGGTTCTAGCAGTTAAGAGGACAACTTGGACACTTTGTTGAGCTGTTCCTGTTAAACTGGCCTTCGACTAGGAAATGTTCAAGAACAAGGAGAGACCTTGTAAAAAGATGCCTGGGTCATTGTCAGCTAATGAAGAACATCATGTAATAATGTCATTCAGGACTGATTAGACCAATGACGCGAGTGCCAAAATGAGCCACACACACCCTAGTTTAGTAGGGTCTCAGTTGTCTGCAACTTTTTTGACATAAAGTGCCTTTTTCAAATTAGCATAATTACTAGGCAATGTACAATAACAAGTTTTAAAATCCCCATCTAAGATCGAGAATAAAAACCAAAAGGATGTGCAAACCTTACAATGCACATTTTGTCATTATTTACTCAACCTTATATCGTTCCAAGCCTGTATATGTTTCTTTCTTATGTTGAACACAAAAGAAGATATTTTGAAGAATTTTGAAGAACCAAACAGTTTTACTTCCATAGTAGGGAAAGAAATACTATGGAAGTCAGAGGGGACCAACAACTGTTTGATTAGCAGCATTCTTCAAAATACCTTCTTTTGTGTTCAACATAAGAAAGAAACTCATACAGGTTTGGAATGACATGAGGGTAAGTAAATGATGACAAAATATATATTTTTGGGTGAACTATCCCTTTCAGATGTCTGATTCAATGATTGCAACATGGTATCCTTTTTCATAATAGCTAAATCTATTGGATTTTTTCCCCCTTATTTTTCACAATGTTGCTCCTCTATTAACAGCTTTATTCTGAGAGTAAAACGCATCAAGAAAAGCCAACCAAATTGTACCTTTCTGCTCAATCACGCAGCATTTTCCACAGTGCACAATTTGTCACACCTTTACAGTGTTTGGCTTCCCATGCAGCTCATAACCGACACAAAACAATCTGCGTGACGCTGAAGAATTACTGCAAAAGGAAGTTTGGCATGCAGATACCAATGACTTCAAAATATCTACAATAAACTAATAAACGCATATGTGCACTACTCTACAAATGTTTGGAGTCATTTTATTCAGCAATGATACATTGACTTGATCAAAAGAAACACTCATATTCATATCACATAACATTTCTATTTTAAATAAATACAGTTTTTGAAATTTCTATCTATCAAAGAATTCTGAAAAAAGTATCACATATTCCACAAAAATATTAAGCAGCGTAACTGTTTCCAACACTATTAATAATAATTAAAAATGTTTCTTGACTACTAAAAATACAGCTTTGCCAGTAAAGGAATTATTTACCTTTTAAAATATATTAAAATAGTAAACAGATATTTTAAATTGTAATAATACTTGTTAATAATATTAACAATCAGCTGACTGACCCCAAACTTTATATACTAAAACAAATGTTTATTCTACAATAAATATGCAAAATAAACAACTAAAGAAATGTTTTGTGAAAAAAAAAGAATAAAAAAGTCTTAGATTGCTGACCTATTGTAAGACTTAAATGAGTTTCCACACATATGAGTGATATAATCCAACTGCCCTTATTTTGTCTTCCTTCTTAATCAGTGCCATTAATGCCACAATAGAGTCAGATTTCTTTTAGCACTATGCTCTTAACATATAATTACATAATTAGTCTGCCACCATTAATTTAATTGCAACCTTCTGATTAGAGGCATTGCATAAGGACTCTAAAACAGCCTGCATGGGAGTGGCACATCGTGTGATTTTTACTATTATTCCAGTGTGTGTTTGTATGTGTTCAATCATTACCTGCTGTGTGCTTGCAGAGTAGACCATGACACCCCAAGGGTTGGGGAGAGCACCGCCCTGCAAGTGGAGGCACACATTCTCTCCGGGGCCCTCAGGATCCGAAAACATAATCCAAGCACACCAACACACACACTGTATAAACGCTGCTCTGGGCACAGCTGTGGATGTCATCTAGCGAAATAGAGAGAGAAAGAAACAGAGAAAGAGACATTTCGCTCTCAGTTTGTCCCCGAATAGCATCATCTGATGTTTCAAGTCATCAGAACAGGCTGTCGCTCTTTGAATATGACTTACTTGGTTAGATGGATAAGTTAAAGTCATGATTTCTTGGCAGAAACCAAGATTTTGGCATTCTTTTTTTTTTTACTTTTTTCCACTATTCCAACTTACCCAAAAAATATGTCATTAACTACTCACCCTCATGTCGTTCCAAACCTGTAAGACCTTCGTTCATCTTCGGAAGATTAAGATGTTTTTGCAAAAGGAAGAAAATTCGAGAGCTCTCTGACCCCTCATCAACACAACTGACACATTCAAGGCCCAGAAAGGTAGTAAGGATATTGTTAAGACAAAATTGAAACTAAGTCCTGATAAATTCAGAAGCGCAAGTAAAAGACCGGATACGCATTAAACCTTCAACCAGGCCGCTGGATTCCGCTTTTTGGGCTGGCGGGTGGATCCTTACATCAGTGGTTCAATTGTAATGTTATGAAGCTACAACAATACTTTTTGTGCACAAAGAAAACAAAAATAACGACTTTGTTCAACAATTTCTTCAAAAGTTTTTTGTTTTGTTTTGCGCACACAAAAAGTATTCTCGTAGCTTACTACCTATAACAAAAAGTTGTGTGTCTGATTGGTCCAAATGCTACACTGTGTTTCTGGGCCTTGAATGTATCAGTTGCGTTACTGTCTATGCAGGGTCAGAAAGCTTTTGGATTTCATCAAAAATATCTTAATTTATGTTCAGAAAATGAACAAAGGTCTTACGGGTTTGGAACGACGTAAGATTTTAAATTTAGGTTGAATGATCCCTCTAACTTATAGAAGACAGAAAATGACCATTTAAACATTTAAATATATAAAAAAGATCAAATATATCAATTTTAAAGGGGTGGTTGACTGTTTTTTTTATAGGCTTGATTGTGTTTATGGGGTGCAGTCTAACATGTGTTAATGCTTTGTTTGTTAAAAAACGCATTATTTTTCACATCATTTACCTTTATTCCACACCTCTCTGTCCCTTCTCCTCTGAACGCGCTGATCATTTCCTGCTTTTATGAAGCCCCTCCCTCAGAAACACACGATGGGCTCTGATTGATTAGCTTGCCCAGTGTGTTGTGATTGGCTAAAGCGCCTCTAGCACGTGTCTAAGCGACGTAACGGACCTGGGAAGTAACTCGTTGTAGTCCCTTACCAGTTGTTTTTGTAGGCACTAAACTGCCAGAATGTTAAAAGACGATATCTCAGTTTGCATTGAACTTTCAGCTTCGTAACTTTGCAGATATTGTTAATGATCAAACAGCAACATTACATACTAACTAACATTAAACAAGTGAAATCGCAATCAACCACCCCTTTAAATAAAAAATGTATTTACAAATAGTAAATACATTATATATAGAGTGAGTGATTTCTTATTTGAACACTGCTGCCAGAAACACTTTCCAGAATCTAAAATCAGTAGCTATAATCACACAGAGAAGAAATACATTAAGCTTTTATCTCACAACATGTACACGTGTACAAACATATACACAAACTAAACAGACGGAGTGAAATAAAATAAAGATGACTGATAAAATGAGAGCGAGAGAGAAAAAAGATGGAGAACTGATCCTCCTCTCGGTTTAGCTATGATCCCTTGGGATCAGACATTAAAGCCAATCAATAAATGAGCTGGTCAGGCTCAGCTCACCGTAATTAATCATGATAGAAAAAGAGCGAAGGAGAGAAGGGGGGGCTGAATAATTCCTTCTCTCCTTTTTTTTCCTATTATGGAAGTCAATAGGGCCTTTCGCACCGCTTTAGTTCCAGAACTAAATGTACAGTACTAAAGTACTGGGACGATTTTGTGCGAACTATTTCCCAGTACCATTTAAAGGGTTGCATTCGCACCGACAGTGTGTACTAAGAAGTGACGTAAGTCGGTTGACAGCGACATCATTTGTGCGCAGCGTTCAACAACAGAAACAAAGAACAACAACATTAACAACAGGAGGATAGAGGACGCTGTGATCGGAGCTGTGTTTTTGTTGTGTCTCACGGGTTTCACAATAATGGACAGGGAAAGTCGACA
>NW_015505718.1:223914-230343 GCF_001515645.1 Sinocyclocheilus grahami | reverse complement strand
GAGAGAGAGAGAGAGAGAGAGAGAGAGAGATGCAGAGCGTGTGCAGAGCAGGGCGAGGCCAGGAACAGGATGAGAACGTTGCTTTTGAACATTGATTTTGAAACTTGTGAATCCATTAGAATCGTTAGAAGACAGAATCGCGATTCATATATGAAAAGATTTTTACGTGCACCTCTAGTTTTCTCTTCCTCTTCTCTAAAGCAGCGCAGCATGGCCTCGCCCCCTTTGCTGCGTGTTCCCGGAGGCGGGGTGTATGTAAAATTCTGGGTTCTTGACGTAACGGACCTGGGAAGTAACTCGTTGTAGTCCCTTACCAGTTGTTTTTGTAGGCACTAAACTGCCAGAATGTTAAAAGACGATATCTCAGTTTGCATTGAACTTTCAGCTTCGTAACTTTGCAGATATTGTTAATGATCAAACAGCAACATTACATACTAACTAACATTAAACAAGTGAAATCGCAATCAACCACCCCTTTAAATAAAAAATGTATTTACAAATAGTAAATACATTATATATAGAGTGAGTGATTTCTTATTTGAACACTGCTGCCAGAAACACTTTCCAGAATCTAAAATCAGTAGCTATAATCACACAGAGAAGAAATACATTAAGCTTTTATCTCACAACATGTACACGTGTACAAACATATACACAAACTAAACAGACGGAGTGAAATAAAATAAAGATGACTGATAAAATGAGAGCGAGAGAGAAAAAAGATGGAGAACTGATCCTCCTCTCGGTTTAGCTATGATCCCTTGGGATCAGACATTAAAGCCAATCAATAAATGAGCTGGTCAGGCTCAGCTCACCGTAATTAATCATGATAGAAAAAGAGCGAAGGAGAGAAGGGGGGGCTGAATAATTCCTTCTCTCCTTTTTTTTCCTATTATGGAAGTCAATAGGGCCTTTCGCACCGCTTTAGTTCCAGAACTAAATGTACAGTACTAAAGTACTGGGACGATTTTGTGCGAACTATTTCCCAGTACCATTTAAAGGGTTGCATTCGCACCGACAGTGTGTACTAAGAAGTGACGTAAGTCGGTTGACAGCGACATCATTTGTGCGCAGCGTTCAACAACAGAAACAAAGAACAACAACATTAACAACAGGAGGATAGAGGACGCTGTGATCGGAGCTGTGTTTTTGTTGTGTCTCACGGGTTTCACAATAATGGACAGGGAAAGTCGACATATACGTAAAGCGATTGAAAGAACGGAAAAGAGGACTAAGAATCTCCAATGACAACTGGCAGTGCTACATTTGCTACAAGGGCCTGTACTTCAGCGTCCGTCCATCTATCGCTGTTCTCCATACTTGTGAAATAAGTTGACACAATGTTTACACAGCGTTTTAAATCATGGCGGGTGAGGGCGTTTTCGTACGTGTTTGGCCAATCAATGTCTACTTACGTCATGGTTAGTACCAGTTGTGCTGGTTAGACCCTGCTCCGGAGTAGGAGTTAATTTGGTTCTCGAAAAAGGCAGTCCGGTACTAAAATCGCACCCAGTTCCAGCGAAAACGGCAAAAAGTGGGTAGTTCCACAATTAGTTCTGGTACTATGAAAAGGTTCCCGCGGTGTGAAAGGCCCTAATGGCAACCAGATCTTATACAGGTTTCAACTCATACAGGTTTGGAACGACATGAGGGTGAGTAAATGATGACAGAATTTTCATTTTTGGGTGAACTATCCCTTTAAATGCATCATACAAATAAACTGATAAATAGATAAAAAAAATAATAATAAATATGTAAGATTATGTGCTATTTCTAGATTACTAAGCAAATAACCCTGATCAAGTAAACTACTTTGAATAAACTGTCAGATGTTCTTGCTCCCACTGAAGCTCAAGATGCTCTTTGGCTCATTCTGAAATCATGCTGAAGAACATGATCATCAACATTCCCTGTGGAGTTGATGCAGCTCAAGTGCTGCCATTAAAACAAAATGAACTCATATGCACTCTTCCATTACTGACACCTGGAGAGGTACATAGTACATGCTGGGATATTAACTGGTAACCATATTTTCTAAATAAAGCACCGGCTCCAAGAGACACTTTCTTTCTAATAGTGTTCTATTCATAAAGGTGCAGACTCGGCATATAGCCAATTTTCCACTAAGGAGACGTTTCCTACAAATCCTTTCATAATCCTTAGAACTTTTCAGATATTTAAACTGAAGTTCCCCAGCTTTTGTTCAACCTAACATGGGCTGAAGATGGAAATATTCGCTGCTACATAATTTACCCTGAATCCTTCTTGTCAGCTCCCAAGCTCCCCTCTCACTGGAGTCAACACAATTTCATTCTGGAGCATTGCCCGCTCTGCAAGAGCTTTTGAGGAGATTGATGCGGAATCTCTCTCTGGAGATGACTCTGGTTAGAATTGTCTTTTATATAACACATTAATTGCTATATTTTCTGCCTATTGACTGAGAAACAAGAAATGGCATGGATATACAGCCGCAACATCAAGGTTCAGAGAAGCCCGGATTAATTAAATATTTTATGTTGCGTTGAAATGGAAGTAGATACAGACTAGGAGTGGGCAATATAACGGTAGACATGATTAACCAGTAGAAATTTGTCAACCGAGACAAAGAAATTTGAGACTATCATCTTTATCATAACACATCTGTAACAGTAACACATGTAACAGTATATTGGATCCGGGCAGCTCTTAAAGTGACAGCAGTCTAATATTCCTGCTGTCTGTCATTCATGTTAATCAAACAACAAAAGAGAGAAAATCTCTCACTGCTCTTGGCTAAATCACTTTTATAAATTTAATAAGAATAAATCTATATTTAATTTACACAGTGAAGAATATGCAGTGTTTTTATACATTTGATTACTTTATACAAAGTATGTAGCATTTCTTATTTACTTGTTCTACTGTAGTTTTTTGTCCTATTGTTTGTAATTAGCTTGGATAAATTGTTCACAGTAATATATATAACATTCTTTTAGAACACTGAATTTTAATTTCATACTGCATTTAAAACTACAGTGTAAAGCTTCAGAGCAAAAAAGGAATATGAATGTGGCCTGAATCTCTGTAAATGGTTGATTGAAATGTAGTTGTTAAAATGTCACTCTAAAGCACTGTAAAGTTTTCAATCTATGTACATATTAACTTATGTTTGAAACAAGCAAGATGGAATATTAAGAAATAATTACAATAAATCAAACCCTTATCAGATATAAACTGAAGCTGTGGACTTTAAAAGCATGGTGATGAAACTCCCAGAACTCCAGTTGTAAAATGAATCTGAGGTGTTGTGTATGATTTCAACACTGCTCAGAACAAACCCTATGGACATAAGCCGTCATAAGTAACTCTTTAAAATGGCAGAAAACTCAAATGTGCCCAGACAGTAACAAAGCAATGACATGGCACCCAAGTCAGCAATGATCATAAAACACACACCAGAATGTCCTTTACCCTCAGCTTCCACACAATAAATTAAAGCAGGGCGGAATCACTACCAGCTCTGGAAACACATTGATAACTGCTGGTTTAGGTAACAAGCTGAGCTATTAAAGTGGCTGGTGGTGTGGAGGTTGGAGCGAGGCTTCGGACAGGGGTGCAAGGCTGCCGTGAGCTGCAGCCCAGTGTGAAGAATTGTCAGCTGGTGTGCGCTATGCTACATTGGGGCTGCCAGCAGGACTGATGGGAAGGGGATGATCAGGCGGAATAGTAATGAAGTATCCACCCTTAAGTCCATTCGTGTAGCAAACTTCAGTCAGAACTGTGCAGCAAACACACTTTAAAGCAGCAGAATAAAACATCCAAACACATCTACTGTAGAATTGTTCTGAAATTCTAAACCTTATCAATTCTGTACAACAAGCTAGGAATTACAGAACAATGTATTTCACAATACAAGCATCTTGGTTAAAGTAAAAGTAGCATTACATATGGAGTCCTAAATATGGATAATAAAAGTATGTTCCCATTTAGCCCCTACTGGTAAATGTGGTAACTACACCAAAATAAATGAATAAATACATGAAAGGATTAGTTCACTTTCAAAATAAAATTTCCTGATAATTTACTCCCATGTCATCCAAGATGTTTACGACTTTCTTTCTTCAGTCGAAAAGAAATTAAGGTTTTTGATGAAAACATTCCAGGATTATTCTCCTTAGAGTGGACTTCAACGGCTACCAAACGGTTGAAAGTCAAAATTACAGTTTCAATGCAGCTTCAAAGAGCTCTACACGATACCAGACGAGGAATACGGGTCTTATCTAGCGAAACGATCGGTCATTTTCTAAAAAAAAGTATATGCTTTATAAACAAAAATGCGCGCCTTGAACTGCTCTGCGATGCGCGTCCATGACTTCACGTAATACGTAATTACGTTGAAAAGGTCAAGCTTGACGTAGGCGGAAGTTAGGTTTCAAAAGATTTAAACATCCAGGATACACACACAAAGTGACGATAAACGATAAACTGACACAAAGACATTTGAATGTGTCATTGAACAACTTTTGAACGGTCCTCCTTCTCCACATTTGCAAGCACTGAGTCGGTACTTCTGCCTACGTCAAGCGTGACCTTTTCAACGTAATTACGTATTACGTGAAGTCATGGACGCGCATCGCAGAGCAGTGCATTTCTGTTTATAAAGCATATATAAAAAATGTTTTCAGAAAATTACAGATCGCTAGAGTTTCGCTAGATAAGACCCTTATTCCTCATCTGGTATCATGTAGAGCCCTTTAAAGCTGCACTAAAACTGTAATTTTGATCTTCAACCGTTTGGTAGCCATTGAAGTCCACTATAAGGAGAATACTCCTGGAATGTTTTCATCAAAAACCTTAATTTCTTTTCGACTGAAGAAAGAAAGTCGTAAACATCTTGGATGACATGGGAGTAAATTATCAGGAAATTTTATTTTGAAAGTGAACTAATCCTTTCATGTATTTATTCATTTATTTTGGTGTAGTTACCACATTTACCAGTAGGGGCTAAATGGGAACATACTTTTATTATCCATATTTAGGACTCCATATGTAATGCTACTTTTACTTTAACCAAGATGCTTGTATTGTGAAATACATTGTTCTGTAATTCCTAGCTTGTTGTACAGAATTGATAAGGTTTAGAATTTCAGAACAATTCTACAGTAGATGTGTTTGGATGTTTTATTCTGCTGCTTTAAAGTGTGTTTGCTGCACAGTTCTGACTGAAGTTTGCTACACGAATGGACTTAAGGGTGGATACTTCATTACTATTCCGCCTGATCATCCCCTTCCCATCAGTCCTGCTGGCAGCCCCAATGTAGCATAGCGCACACCAGCTGACAATTCTTCACACTGGGCTGCAGCTCACGGCAGCCTTGCACCCCTGTCCGAAGCCTCGCTCCAACCTCCACACCACCAGCCACTTTAATAGCTCAGCTTGTTACCTAAACCAGCAGTTATCAATGTGTTTCCAGAGCTGGTAGTGATTCCGCCCTGCTTTAATTTATTGTGTGGAAGCTGAGGGTAAAGGACATTCTGGTGTGTGTTTTATGATCATTGCTGACTTGGGTGCCATGTCATTGCTTTGTTACTGTCTGGGCACATTTGAGTTTTCTGCCATTTTAAAGAGTTACTTATGACGGCTTATGTCCATAGGGTTTGTTCTGAGCAGTGTTGAAATCATACACAACACCTCAGATTCATTTTACAACTGGAGTTCTGGGAGTTTCATCACCATGCTTTTAAAGTCCACAGCTTCAGTTTATATCTGATAAGGGTTTGATTTATTGTAATTATTTCTTAATATTCCATCTTGCTTGTTTCAAACATAAGTTAATATGTACATAGATTGAAAACTTTACAGTGCTTTAGAGTGACATTTTAACAACTACATTTCAATCAACCATTTACAGAGATTCAGGCCACATTCATATTCCTTTTTTGCTCTGAAGCTTTACACTGTAGTTTTAAATGCAGTATGAAATTAAAATTCAGTGTTCTAAAAGAATGTTATATATATTACTGTGAACAATTTATCCAAGCTAATTACAAACAATAGGACAAAAAACTACAGTAGAACAAGTAAATAAGAAATGCTACATACTTTGTATAAAGTAATCAAATGTATAAAAACACTGCATATTCTTCACTGTGTAAATTAAATATAGATTTATTCTTATTAAATTTATAAAAGTGATTTAGCCAAGAGCAGTGAGAGATTTTCTCTCTTTTGTTGTTTGATTAACATGAATGACAGACAGCAGGAATATTAGACTGCTGTCACTTTAAGAGCTGCCCGGATCCAATATACTGTTACATGTGTTACTGTTACAGATGTGTTATGATAAAGATGATAGTCTCAAATTTCTTTGTCTCGGTTGACAAATTTCTACTGGTTAATCATGTCTACCGTTATATTGCCCACTCCTAGTCTGTATCTACTTCCATTTC
>NW_015505718.1:199508-223502 GCF_001515645.1 Sinocyclocheilus grahami | reverse complement strand
CAGAATGTCCTTTACCCTCAGCTTCCACACAATAAATTAAAGCAGGGCGGAATCACTACCAGCTCTGGAAACACATTGATAACTGCTGGTTTAGGTAACAAGCTGAGCTATTAAAGTGGCTGGTGGTGTGGAGGTTGGAGCGAGGCTTCGGACAGGGGTGCAAGGCTGCCGTGAGCTGCAGCCCAGTGTGAAGAATTGTCAGCTGGTGTGCGCTATGCTACATTGGGGCTGCCAGCAGGACTGATGGGAAGGGGATGATCAGGCGGAATAGTAATGAAGTATCCACCCTTAAGTCCATTCGTGTAGCAAACTTCAGTCAGAACTGTGCAGCAAACACACTTTAAAGCAGCAGAATAAAACATCCAAACACATCTACTGTAGAATTGTTCTGAAATTCTAAACCTTATCAATTCTGTACAACAAGCTAGGAATTACAGAACAATGTATTTCACAATACAAGCATCTTGGTTAAAGTAAAAGTAGCATTACATATGGAGTCCTAAATATGGATAATAAAAGTATGTTCCCATTTAGCCCCTACTGGTAAATGTGGTAACTACACCAAAATAAATGAATAAATACATGAAAGGATTAGTTCACTTTCAAAATAAAATTTCCTGATAATTTACTCCCATGTCATCCAAGATGTTTACGACTTTCTTTCTTCAGTCGAAAAGAAATTAAGGTTTTTGATGAAAACATTCCAGGATTATTCTCCTTAGAGTGGACTTCAACGGCTACCAAACGGTTGAAAGTCAAAATTACAGTTTCAATGCAGCTTCAAAGAGCTCTACACGATACCAGACGAGGAATACGGGTCTTATCTAGCGAAACGATCGGTCATTTTCTAAAAAAAAGTATATGCTTTATAAACAAAAATGCGCGCCTTGAACTGCTCTGCGATGCGCGTCCATGACTTCACGTAATACGTAATTACGTTGAAAAGGTCAAGCTTGACGTAGGCGGAAGTTAGGTTTCAAAAGATTTAAACATCCAGGATACACACACAAAGTGACGATAAACGATAAACTGACACAAAGACATTTGAATGTGTCATTGAACAACTTTTGAACGGTCCTCCTTCTCCACATTTGCAAGCACTGAGTCGGTACTTCTGCCTACGTCAAGCGTGACCTTTTCAACGTAATTACTAAATAAACTATAAATCTATCCATAATTATAATCAGTAAGATGACATTACAGACTGATAAAGTTGCTGAATCTAATGGAGACAAGAAGTGATATTTTGTTTTGATTAATTTGTCAAGAGTTATAAAAAAAAAAAAAAAAAAGAGGGGGGGGGGGGGGGGGGAATTACATACACAAACATCTTCAAAAGTCTTCAAATGAGCATATCAAACCATTTCATTTGCCTTAAACATAAAATCAGATAACCAAGCACTATGAAAGACTAGGGGTGCACCGATCCGATACTCAGTATCGGTATCGGCTCCGATACTGCCATTTTCTGTCAGATCGTGTGTCGGTCAGACGAGACCGATCCAAATCCGATATAGTGCGTATACTATTCTGTGTTATTGTTAAGGCCCACGAAAGGCACAAAAACATTATAAAGCACCATAACGTTTTTGTGCACTATATTTTAAGTGTTCTGAAGTCGTTTCATAGTTTAATGTGAAGTATAGATGAATATTTAAGTCAAGTTGACGTAAACTCTTCTCCCCGCTGCGTCTGTCTGTCATCCTCCATTCAGCATTCAAACTGCGTGGCGCATTCGGTTACTAAAGTCAAAACTATGAAACTCTCTTCAAGAGTGCACAATAACTGAGATTTAAAACTGCTAAAAGAAAAGGCTGAATAAAATATCACACAGATATAATACACTACGCAGAAATATCTCTTCCCTTTTTTATGCGTTAATTCGAGAGATGAACTAATCAATTCTTAATCAGAATGTGCTGCGTGGGAAAAAAATCTGTCTTTCTTAAAAACTGGTTTGACAAAGGTGTAATTTTAGTTTTAGATTTGTTAAAAAAGGATGGTAACTTCTATTCCTATTCCGAATTTTCAGAAATCCACAAAAAAGTGGATACCTCACCTAGTGTATGAATGGGTTATTAATTCTATTTCACCTAAACTGTTACATTTGGTTAGGGCAAATTGTTACAGATCTTCAAAATGTGAAATGCCAAAAATTTGTATTGGAGGTCTGGAGCTTTCTAATGTTAAATGTAACAATTTCTGGATTAGAAAAATCCTTATTAAGAAGTTTAGTTGTCATCCTAAAGCATTTTATAAGTGGAAAATAAATGACCCTCTTAAAACTGTTAACTCTTTGTGGCCTATTTCATCTTCACAAATGTAAAGTTACTTACTGATTGAATGCCCAATTTTAGGATTTTTTGTATTGATTTTAAATTATTTTCTTAATCTCTCTGCTCATCACTTAATAAGAAAGCTGCTAAAACTACTGTATTGATGGAAAAAAATATTGACTTTGATGTAAGGGTTACCTCCTGTGTATTCTTTGAAGTTGACATTTTATGTGTAATTTTCCATTTAAGTTATTTTTTATTTTAATTTATTTATGATTTATTAATTTTTTTTAAAAGATGTTTAACTTTTTATTTATTTGTTTTTGTTGTTTATATTTCATTTTTATTATTCTTTATGTATTTATTGTCTTGTATTCTGGGTGTGTGTATTTTATTGCTATGACTGTATCCCTGTGAATGTTATATCTTCAATAAAAAAAATAACTAATCAATTCTTTTTCCGGCTCAGACTGCATAGGGTAAGCTTAAGGGTCTGTCACGTGATGAATGAACGACTCGAAAAACCCGAAGACTCGATGGATGAACTAATCATTTCTCTTTCCAGGTCAGACTGCATTGGTTAAAGCGTATGGGGCTGTCACGTGATGAACGATCTACTCGAAAAACCCGAAGACTCGAGAGATGAACTAATCAATTCTCTTTCCGGCTCAGACTGCATTGGTTAAGTTTATGGGGCTGTCACGTGATGAACAAACGACTCGGAAAACCCGAAGACTTGTCAGATAAGAGGTGAGGTGAGCTAATCATAGACTGAAGACCCAGGTAAACAATGAATTAATCTTTTCTGTTTCTTATTGCAGTTTTGTATTGTTTGTAATAATAGTGTGATCAACGTTTGCGTTAGTAGATGTGTTAGGGAAGTAACACGTAACATTTTAATTGTATTTTGCTAAAATGAACGAAATGACTCGAAAAAAGATTCGTTCATTTTGCTGAACGAGACTCAAAGGTCCGAGTCGGTAAAATGATCCGAACTTCCCATCACTAATGCGTAGCGCTGCGCGCTGTGACTCCGTGTTGCTTCAAGCGCATCATTCTGCGCACGGGATGCGCATAAGCGCTTTGTGCCGCTCTGTATTGGAGCCATACCCTTTCGTATTCTACTTTTGCACAATGAAAAATTATCAATAGTCTTTTTTGTTATTTTCTATCTATTATATGTTGCTGCCTTCATTACTGTGCTATGCATTTAAAAGAAATGTCTTGTAATTTTATAGTATATATTTTATATATATATTTAGGCTACTTGTTATTTCATGAATGTATTTTACAACAATACAAAGAGCAATGTGTAACATTTTACCAGATTTAGTCCTACACTTATTAACTTTTATTTGTTCCCCACTAAATAATGTTGTTTAACTAAATGTTTAGTTTAGTTTAATGTTTTTATAAAATTATTGTGCACCCATGATTTTTCTAGAATAACTTTTGCTGCTGAATTATCCACTAACCTAGTTTATAATAGTATTTTTTGTCATAGATTATGATTATATATTTTTTCATTTGTTATTTTTCATTAAAATGAAGTTGTCTATATTTAGCAGATTGTGTTTAACACACACAAGAGTGAGGATCAGGTGAACACACAGAAGTATAGAAATTCTACATTGATTTAAAAAAAAAAAACTGCGCTGGTTTCGGATCGGAATTGGCCGATACTCCGAATTTTTGGAATCGGATCGGATCGGTTCTGAAAAAAAATGGTATCGTTGCATCGCTATGAAAGACCCCAATGGAACATGAGACAGCCTTTGCAGTAATATCATAAGTTATGCATGTAACAACACTGTACCTCTTCATATGGCTTATATTTCAAGTCTGGTTATCTTTGCAAGACACATATGAAGCCCTTGCTATGCCATTTTAAACAATGCAGCAGAGAGCATCTGAAAGACAGAGCAAAGCATCAAAGAGAAATTGAATCAAAGCAGCCGCAGATGAGATTCACTGTAGCACATAACTAACCGGAATTCCACATCAAAGTCACGACATTGCGGCTCTGTCTGAAGAACATAAATGTTAAACTGAATTTAAAGAGCAAACAAGCAAAACTTTGCCACACGAGAATACAATTACAAGAAACAGGAAATTGCCAGAGGCAGAAATTAAGCTCTTCGTGTTTATAAGCGGAAGGAAGAATTACAACATCAACAAAAGAGACCGATATTAAGACTGAATTCGTCATTAGAAACTGATTAAATGTCTGAGACCTCACAAAAAAAAAGTGTATAAATGCATAAACCAATCAAGGTGAAAGATCAAACGTCTTTTACAGATGGCTACCGGCAATTTCACAGCCATCAGACAGCTGAATATCCATAATTCATAAAACAGGACATCAGAGAGTGGAATGGAACATTCCAGAAATCCAAAACTAATAATACATTTGAGAGCCACAGAGGCCCCGAAGTGCTGAGAAGACACCAGAACGATTACATCAAGGAATTTTGAATTACAAAAAGCAAAACAACTACACACACAATTAGGTCTGACAGATCATTCGGTCCTCCTTTTTTTTTCATTTAGTTTATCTCTCAGAAATAACACTGAAGTCGATATGAATATACAGTGAAACTGTTGTAGTCAGGAAACTCCTTTTCCACCTCGCCTGCAGAGACAGCAGCATACTGATGAATGAAATTGTGTTCTCAGACATTTGGCTGGCGTATTCCTCAGGGACGGCTCAGCCATGTGGCGAGTGGCAGGGACAAGGCGATGCATTGTTGGCTCTTGCCGCCGTCATGGCGAGAGGATGATGTCAGGCCTTTCCTGCACATGCTGTGTCGAGTCTTTAGCTCAGCACAGTCTCGCGTCTTTGTTTAAAAACTCTCAGAAGGAACGGCGATGAATGTGTTGTATGGTCTTACCAGGGGGCCTTGTAAGAAATTTTGTTTTAAATAATGAAAAAAGAAGAACCGTTTTTGACAGAGTAACACCAAGACAATGGCAAGATTTTGCAATAATAAAGATTAAAAGGAGTCACTGTTACACCCTATTAAATGCTGGTTGGTTGGTTTTTGATTACAGTGCAGCTAAACAGAGCTGTCCACTTTTCAATCAATGACAGAATTTTCATTAAAACCAATCAGAAATGTTATTCAGTGACTCTTTGGGACTCTAGAGTATGTGCCTTGACACATCTGCTAATAACTGCCAGGGGGTGCTGTGTGTACATTAATGAGGAAAAAAAATAACTTAAATGATTTTAGCAAATGGCTGCAATATAACAAAGAGTGAAAAATTTAAGGGGGTCTGAATACTTTCCGTACCCACTGTATGTCTCTCTTTACATTTTCTTCAACAAAAAATGGCTGAAATCAAATAGGTTTCTGCTGATATTCATGCTTCGTTTATTGCCGCAAGACATCAAAATGAGTATCAATTTCAGGAGTAACTCCTGTTTTCATTACACACGAAAAGGTCATTTACGGAAGCCACTCCTGAATTTAAATGCAGTTTTAACTTCCAAAACTTTGGATGGAGTAAGTAGTTTTAGCCTTGATTTTATTGCTTTGTTTTAATCAGAGTTTGTATATTACACTGCAGTTTAAAAGTTTGGGTTCTGTAAGGAATTAATACTTTTTAAGGATCCTCCTTTGGTCCAAAGGATAAACCTTTATCAAGGATGCATAAAATTTATCAAACGTGGCATTAAAGACATTTATAATGTTGCAAAAGATTTTTATGCAGTACTTTTAAACTTTGCATGCATCAATGGATTTTGAAAAACAATGGTTTCCCCCAAAATATAAAGCAGCTAACTGTTGTCAACACTGATATAAAAAGAATAGTTTCTTGAACACCAACTCAAATAGAGGATTGTGTGACACACAAGATTAGAGTAACGGCTGCTGAAAATCAGCTGTCATCACAGAAATAAATGACATTTTTAAATAAATTAAAATAGAAAAGTTATTTTAAATTGTAAAAATATTTCACAATTTTGCTGAATTTTGTTTTAGTGAATACATGCAGCCTTGGTAAAAAAATTAAAATAAAAAATACTTACCAACCCCAAACCTTTGAACAAAACTGTGTCATCAACTGCAATTAACTTATGGAAATTAGGATTAATTGTTTTCATTATCAAATGCAAAAGGAAAAAGTGTTGACACATCTGAGTTCGGAAAAATGCTTTCACGCCAATCAAGCAAACTGGACTCAAAAGAACTCAAGACAAAAACTTATGAATACTAAATAAGGACAATGTGATATGAATATATGAAAAAGGGCTGAATTTGAAATACTACCTACTGTGAGATTATCCTCACTCCGAATCACACAGATGACGAGTGATGCATCAAACTGCAGTTGAAAGACCCAAAATTAGGTGAAGTCTAGAGAGAAGTAGTAAAGGAAAAGAGAGGGAGGGAGGGGATGTAATGAGAAGGAAGGTAATAGAAAAAACCAATGTGATTGAGAGAAACTCAAGTGGAAAAACTAGGTTAGAGGTACATAGTAGGAAGACAAGAGGTAACAGTACTTAGCTCTGTGGTTCTCAACGGGTGGGTCACAATCTTAAAATATTAGTTTCTGAAAAACAACGTTAACTGCAAATGCAACTAGATAAATAAATGTGCATATTTTCAAAAGCAATAGTATATAATATAATTCAAGTAACAAAATGTAGTTTCACTTAAATTATGGTTCTGCAATTTTGTGGTGCTAATTATTATTTTACTATTTATTTTCACATAGCATCAACATTTTGGTAAATATTTAGAACTTCTTAAAGGGGTCCTATTATGCTCTTTTACAAAGTTTTGATTTTGTTTTGGGGTGTACTAGAACAGGCTCTCATACTAGGTTGTTCGAAAAACACATTATTTTTCACATATTTTACATTATTACAACACCTCTCTCAGATCTTTTTTATGTTCAAACAGCAACATTACAGACTAACTAAAGCTGAAAAAGTGAAAAAGCATAATAGGACCCCTTTAATTCATTATGAAACATTGGTTTAGTACAGATACGTTTTTGTACTAATTTTGCATGTTTTAAGATATCTTGCTTTTGCAAGGATGGAAATATTCTAGAAGTTTCTGTAACATTCTGGCATATTCTGTATTATTCTAGCGCTTTCTGGAACATTCCCGAACATTTTCAAGCTAGTCATAAAAGAAAAAAAAAACATCCAACGTACACTTCTGAAGTTCTGGACAACACTTTTGGTAAGTGTTTATGTTCAACTGCTGTTAGCTCAGTATTATGCATGTGCCATGTAATTTTTACGCATGAGTAATAACAGATTTGCTTGTATAAGCTGTCAACATTTTTTTTTTTTTGCATGAGCACTGTTAATGATACAAAAAAGTAATGTTATTTTCATATTCTGCATGTCGAACTACATAAAGTTAAAAATAAAAGTGAAACAAAACCTTTCATAAAAATTTGTTTCACGGTGTATTCAGTTTATATAATCTATACAAAGTCAAATATTTGGTCAAAAATAAATGCTGTTCTTTTACTAAACATCTTTTGAAATATGAAAAAATAATATATGAAAATGTATCACGGTTAAACAAAAATATTAAGCAGCACTACTGTTTTCAACATTACAATGTTGTGCACCAAATGAGCATATTAGTAACACATAAGTAACACTGAAGACTGGAGTAATGACTGCTGAAAAGTTTTGCCATCACAGGAATAAATTACATTTTAACATATATTAAATTAGAACAATTTTTTAAAATTACAATAACATTTCACAATGTTACAGTTTTATGGTTATTTTTAACAAATAGACTTGGCAAGCATAAGAGTTAAAAATCTAAATCTTATTTACTCCAAACCTTAATACATATTGGCCTGGTTATATGGCATATCACAGACAGGACTTAAGACTAAGATACTATGGAACCCCATTTACACAAAATGTTTATTATTTATTTATATTTTTTACCAATGTGGTAAATGTTTTTATTGGTTTTGCCTATATTTACACAGGACATTAACTTTAGATTTGGATAAAAAATAAATAAAAATCACATGACTTTGCCTAAAGTTCTCTGAATGTGACTGAATAACTCAATATAGTGAAGAAAATGTGCTTGGCTAAAAAAAGTAACCAAAAACTGCCTACTTCCACCAGGTCCCACGCCAGTCAAGCAACTTCCATTGAGATGAATGGGAATATTAGCAAAACCACTTTTACTAGGTATCATAGACCTCCTTGACCTGCAGCATGTCACTGGTCACCTTCTTATTTTCCTCTGCAGCAGGACACATCGCATTTCATTTACACCATATCATTGTATGAAAATTTATTCCATACGTATCAATATGAACTCTCAGATGCTGTCAAAGAGCTGTTCTTTTGAAAACTGTTGTGTCCGCCCCCTGGCATGCTGCAGCCCACATGGTCGCTGCGGTCTATTTGATTTTGAAGTGCTTTGTTCAGTTACGTGCTCTTTTTCCATGCTAAATCAAAAAAAATTTTACACAGTCTGACTGTCCTCCTCCGCTCTACTGCTAATAAAATGGTGAAAATGGCTGTCAAATCCGAGATGGATCATTATCTCTGCAAAACTCTCCAGGTGAGCTCACGGCCTGATTCCTGTTGGTCCTCATGCCTTATGGTAAGAATTCCATTCCATTGTTCTTTTAGAGAGTCTTTTACAAATGCCAGAGAGGTTAAAGGGATAGTTCAGCCATTTATGCATAATAGTGCTTGGCAATATACCGGTTCAAGCATTAAGATTAAAATACAGTCATTGTGCACCTGCTTTATGCAATCTGATTCATATTCTTTTCCTAAAAAAAAAAGGTGATACAGATTTTTTGTCAAACAGCCCAGCACTAATGCATACTGCTTTGATTTCCATGGAACACAAAAAGAGAGGTTTTTCACAAGCTCCTGTCCCCAAAAAAATCCTCCTTTTCATTTGTGGTTTGATTAACATTAAAGACACAGACAGCAGCAGGTATACTGACACTTTCTGAAGTAATGCACAAATCTAATATACTGACACACATTCGATTTTCTCCGAACTACGTTGGATTAATGTAACACACAACAGACTGTTTATGTGTATATGACTTGCATGCTTTGGGTGTGTGTCAGTCAGCTCAAGGACTGCATTTTGTTTGTTTTCATGGTTTATTATGCTTAATAACTCTTCTAAAGAACATCCTATGCTTTAATTTCTCATTCATGCATGCATGTCATCAAGTAGGACTGCCCTTTTTGTGATTATCATTTCATGTTAAATGGTGAAACATGCAGGATTGCAAAAAAGCAACATTCTGTGTGATCAAATCATGAAGAACTGGAGGGACTGACTAAAGGAGTACAATAAAAATGAGTTCAAATGACTTGTGTGCTATATCCATTTTTTGGAGCCTAAAAATAGCTTTGTGTGAGGAATGGTTGAATGTTTAAATTATAATTCATTATTAATCTTTCTCTCGCTGATAGGATGGGGCATCATTACTCGCTCAGGATTGCAGCGGAAACCGTTAGTGTGTCCGTGAGCATGTCAGGATTTGTTGCCATTGCATTTATTACCACAAGTACAATCACGTGACGACTCTGCTCACCCTTCCTCCAGGCCTCAGAGGAGAAGCCCCTTTTCACGCCAGCATCAGTGTCTTCGCATGAAAGCCGTAAAACGAATTATCTACTGGCCGCAGGACAGGAACGGGAAAGTCTCAGTCTCTGGCTCATTCTCCATTATCCATGAGTCACAGCTAGCGGCGGACCGGCAACAAAACCCCACATCGCCCGGAAGCTGGCCTGTCCCTCAGCATCACACTTTATTACATTAGCGTGACTTAACTGACAGAAGCTCATCTAGAAATGTTAAAAGCAGCATTTCAGGCTGAACATGGGTCTTGTTCGAGCTGCCTCGTCGCAAAATTGGTGTTGACAGACCAGCATTAGGAGCTATCTGTGCAGGGGATCAGTTGTCAGTCTTGTACAGCTGCAACTCAAGCAGAGAACGACAGACAGAGCAAAGGAAAAGATAGCAAGCAGAATAGAAGAATTGATGGTAATGACTGAGACAAAAGCAGCGCTGAGGCTGTCACGATTACTATGTTATCACCTGACCATGATTGTTACAGATAAGAGCAATCAATTCCTATAAATTACATATTGCCAATAATAAGAGAATACAGAAATGCAATAAACTGTATATGTTTAGGCAATTTGAAACAGACTTAAACCAAACAATCCTCAGAGCACGTCTTGAGTATAAAGAAATTAATACATAAAACCCTTTATGCTAAGTTGTGTTATTGTCAAATACCAATTTAGTTTAGTCCTTGTTATAAATAAATAAATAAATAAACAACCCTTTATGCTAAGTTGTGATATTGTCAAATACCAATTTATTTACTTATTTAGTTTTTATTATATAAATGAATGAATAAAACTTTTTATGCTAAGTTATATTATTGTCAAATACCAAATTGATTTATTTATTTAGTCCTTATAGGTTTGTAGATCTGGTTTAATGTATTAAATGATTTTATAATATTTAATGAACTAAAAATAAAAATAAATAAACAAATGCCATTTATTTATTTTGTAATTATTTATATTTTTATTTTAAATCTACTTAAGTTTGTGGATTATAGACCCTTGATCTGTTGGTAAATATTGTGAGTTTTTTCTGTGGGCAGAGGCAGAAAGATTCCCCTGACCGCTTTACTAACGCTAGCTATGAAGTGTGTTAGCTTGTTTTTTTAAACAATGTCTGGAGAAAATCCGATTTTACCTGCATATGTAAGGTCACTCGCTGTCCAGGACCGTGATTGTTATTTGAAAAGGTTAACTTTAATGGACGAAACCAGATAGGCTGACCTGATGCTGACTCAAAGGATGGACGATCTGACAGGATGAACAGTTTCCTCCGGTTGAGTGACTCACATCTATAGAGAAACCTAACATGTATAGTAAATAGAAACTCACCTGTGTCTATCTAGTCATGAAGATGTATATATACTGCATTTCAATTTCAGCAGGCAACTATTTCTTACAGCTACGTGAACTGCGCCAAAATACAAAAAAAAAAAAGTTAAACATTCAGTATGATGGATATATTTGAAGATATATGTATCATGTAATGGCCAAATAAGTTATTTTAAAGAATATACCTCTTGTAAATGATGTAAGTTTACAGTGACAATACAGTACCTTTACTTCACATACAGTACATTTCAATTAAGATGTGAATATTTTCTAGAAATAAAATTCCAGAAACTAATTTTGAACTTTCTGTATTTGATTATTCTTTCTTACCAAGTTCTTAAAAATTCCACCCACAATCAATCACAACAATGTATATACAATTACAGATGATTAAACATAAATCGTCAGTTGGATGTTTTACACACATGCACACAGGCATTATTTTATACACGACATAGTAGTGTAACGGAAGAGGTCTGACGCAACAGGTTAGTATATATCAAATATGTTTATAGTACTGGGGTAGGGTTCAGAGGAAATGATGAGCGGGGTAATCCGGGGCTTTGGCTTTACAGGAGCTGGAATGCAGGCCGGAGGAGCACACACCTCAGTGACCCGGGAACTAGGAGGAACAGGAGACACTAGGAGGAACACAGGAGGTAAGTAATGCAGGACGCATTCAAATGGCAATAGTAGCAAAGTCATTAAGTCCTCTATGTGTATACGAGACCGGCCAGTGAGGGTGTCTGAGGTGTGTGCTTTTATGCAGGCTGGTAATGAGGTGCTTGATAGGTGACAGGTGCAGGTGCTCAGAACTCAGGTGAGAGGGATTGTTATGATTGGGTGGTGGTGGAGCCTGGCCGATCTGTTACAAGTAGTGAGACGCATAATAAATCTTTAGACGCATAACAAACCATAATCCATAACAACAAAAGACAATACCTTATTTAACCTTTTCTGATAAGAAGTGTGTGCTGCAACACATCACAATAAAATGAGATTTTATGAATTGCCCGCTTCCAGTTTTCGCTTTGTTTTGCCTCCAACTAGCGCTGTGACGAAGGCCCTAAAAGGGCCTATATTATATTATGTTATGTTATGTTATTTCTATATTTATAGTATACTTCACTGACCCTGGATGTTTACATTAACTTTCTAAAGTTGCATTTCTTCAGCTTCGCCGTATAGCACAACTTCGTTCTTATGTCAGCCCAAAAGTAATCATTAGTGCACGCTTTTATTACATCGCGCACTGACTACTATAATGCTCTTTTTGCTGATTACCAGTGCACTCAATTTCTCGCTTACAATTAGGGCTGTGCAAAAAATCGAATGCGATTTTCATGCGCATCTCGTCAGTAAAGCCGCTCCTGTGATTAGTAGTAAATCTCCAGCACGTGCTTTCAGATGGAGCGGCATTTACTACACAAGCCTAGATCACTGACAAGCTACACAAAATCGCGTTCATGCGAGATGCGCAAGAAAATCGCATTCGATTGTTTTTTACAGCCCTACTTACAATACATTCAAAATTCTGCTGCAAGAATATTAACCCACACTAAATGATCTGCTCATATCACCCCGTCTTATTCAACCTCCACTGGCTACCTGTGTCATCTCGCATTATTTAGAAAATTCTTCTGCGTACCTTTAAATCACTCACTGGCTATGCTCCTTACATTCCATCTCGATCACTTCAATCTTCAGGGTGTCATCTTCTTACTGTACAACGATTTTGTCTATCTTCAGTGGGCGGCAGGTCATTTTCTGTCATGGCTCCTAAACTCTGGAACTGTCTACCACTGGCACTAAGGACAATAACCTCACTCTCTGAATTTAAATCACAGCTTAAAGCCTACTTGTTTACCCATACTACCAATCATAATTATGTTGCTTTAGACCCTTTCCAACTCCTGTACTACCAGTTGTAATGCTTTCCCAAAGTATTTTTATTACGTGTATGTGTCTTGCATTTACTGCACTTTATGTTTGTTTGTTTGTTTGTTTCTACTATCCATTTTCTATGTTGTTTACTCAGTTCTATGCTATATGTTTCTGCTTTTGTACTCAATTGTATCATGATATGCAACTGCAATCACTTTTGTTTCTGGACTGGGCAAATGTCTTCTGTCCACTTAATTGACTGTCTTTGACTGTGTGAAATGTCTGTCTATTATATTACTGCTTTTGTTAAGCATCCTTGAGTCTGGGAAAGGCGCTATATAAATGAAACGTATTAATATAATGTAATGTAATGCAATATAATATAATGGTTGACAGGGTTCCATAAAAAAGTATAAAATAATTTGAAAAATACTTTTAATTAAAATTAACAAATGTCGAAACATGTACAAAAGAAATAGCTTTAATCAATTAATTTACAACTATTTAATCATCAGTCAGAAATGTCATAATTGTGACAGCCCAAGCCGGCTCTTAATGAAACTACCACCTTGATGAGGATTTTTAGAAAGGAATTTTTATATATAGGTTACTAAAGGGCAGAAAATTTTGATCAGAGTAATGCAGAAAGAAAGATTATAGAGATGGTGTTTTTAGGTCAGAGGTTTGGGTGATTGAGATTCTCTGTGCTTGAGATTTAGTACTACAAGTCTCTTTGTGCTGAGTCAAACCGGATCATGCCAAGTGAGCAGTTCATATTTCTCTCTCTCTCTCTCTCTCTCTCTTTCTGTCAGTCTCAGCCATAGTCAATCTTTCCTCCCTCTCTCTCTCTCTCTCTCTCTCTCGCATAAGTACACTACACCGAAGTTCCTCAGCGGGCATTGACTGATTGAACTGATTCCTCTGATAGCACTGTCTATCTGCACATGCTACAAGTCAATGCTGTTTTAGCATTTGCTTCAGTAAAAGACTTATGAGAATATGATAAAACAACACAAACACCCTCAAAAATGCTATTTTACACAGCACACTGCAGGCTGGTTGTGACTGCCAGAAGGATGCCACAACCTGCATGTATCTTCTGCAAAGAAAGCAATGACAATAACTTCATTTAAATGCTCAAGGCGCAGTGCATTTTCAGCACATTTTGCGGCTGGTTAAAATGCACAGTGGGAGGTTCAGTGTTTTGAAATATCAATGCACAACTGTGATTTCGGCCCTCAGTCTCCCTATCCAGCTGCATGGGAAGAGGTTCACAGAGTTGCTTGAGTTTATATCCCTCTCACATACACATTCCAACTTTCCTTTTCTACTTGCCAAAGAGTCTTTCTCACTGTAACCCCTCTAGTTTTTTTCCCCTTTCAGCTCTTTTATTCTTTCACTTTCTCCATGAGCATATTGATAAGGATGTGAGTACAGGTCCACCGAACCCTATGAAGGAAAGAGTAAAATAAACCAAAACACAAGCATGAAACAGTCACTTCAGAATTCCTCAAACTTAAGAAGTCTGAGGCTGTCAGACAGTGTTTTGGAGCTCTAGGAAACGTTGTTTGAAAGTGCGGTACTGCAGTCTTGTTTTGTAGTCGATTAGTTAATTAGTCGCCGAATTTATGTTGCTCAATTCAGCAAATCTATCAGACCATATTACGAGAGCAATTGGACAGAGATGAGGTGCAGTAAATAGTGGTCAACACAGTATGATTGCAACACTGTTCACTCAGCTCTCTTTCTAAGCCGGTTTATGAGTTACACAGCTCCACCTACTGGTGAAAAAGTAAACGCAGGATCTATTCTGTCTTATGACTCCAGGAGAAAGGAAAAAATAAACAGCATTAAGGCCATCATGATCCATTATAAACCGATTAATAGGGAATCACAGTGCACCCATGCAGAAAAGTAGCACACCTGTAGATCACAGAGGAATGAGAGAGAGCATTATAATTTTTTAATGGTTGTTTTATGGTTATTATCATAAATAAACATACTCATTACATTGAGGACAAAAGTAAATTAATTATAAATATTTAAAGGGGTCATATGTTGCGATTTCAATTTTTCCTTTCTCTTTGGAGTGTTACAAGCTCTTGGTGCATAAAGAAGATCTGTAAAGTTGCAAAGACTAAAGTCTCAAATCCAAAGAGATATTCTTTATAAAAGTTAAGAGTAAGCCATGCCTACCTAAAACGGCTCGTTCTAACACGCCCCCACATATCTACATCACTATGTGGGAAGATTTGCATAACGCCGCCCAAATGTTCACGCAAAGAAAGAAGGCGTAACTTTTATTCTTGCTGTAGTATTGTTGTTTCCGCCGCCACCATGTCGTGAAAATAATTATTTAGAAGCTCTAAACTAATCTAACTTTCATGCTACTTAAATAATATAGCGTATAATTCGTATTTATATATTATGAAGTTTTTATATACAGTATATATAAAACATTTTTAAATTTTGTACAAGTAAACATACATTTTTCTAAATCCCAAGACTTTTTTCTAGTTTTAAATTAAATTTCATATGTTTGTTCAGTGTGGTTTCAGACAATATATAATACATGAAAATGATATATATTATTATTAATAATAATTATGATAATGACAGTGTTAACACTTAATTATTAAAGACAAAGTGATAATGACAATGCTAAGGACAAATTACGAAAAATAGTACATTATCCTGCTTGCCAAACAAATAAATGGACATTAAATATGAATTTGAGCTGAAATTATTACAATATTTGAGAAGAAAGACCACAGAGTTTACAAGAGATACAAAACAGTTACCTGGGACAACGGTCAAATATACCGTTTAAAAGTCATTATATAAAAATATGACTGCAGGTAACGACTGACTAACCAGAATTAAGTATTCCAGAGAGCTGCCTAGTAATTACAGACAATCAAGGACACACCAGAGGCGAGAAAAGCCTATGTTCTCAACCCATTAGCTGTTAAAATGTAAAGAAAAATCTTTCTCTTTAACACCGCTGCAAGGCAGGTCATTCTATCTTCAGGAGGTCGAGTCTCGTTCCACCTTTATTAGTCACTATGATGACTTTCCAGACACCTTCCTTCAACATGCTCTATAAATACTCCTATAACACTATTACTCCATCCCTCTCTGTCTGTCTCCCTCTCTCACCCTGTCTGTTTTCCCTCTCTCGCTCACACACACGTCATCTCAAACGTCATTAGGAATTTACACACACACACACTCTCAAATTCTCGAATTCAAACTCAGCACAGTTTGAGACCGCAGATTATGTGAGGTGATACCTGTCCAACACTTCTGCCTGTCTCTTCAACCAGGAGCCTCGACAGTTAGAGAAATTCTCGCTTTCCAAAAAAGCTTCGCACTTGCATATAATTACTTGAAAATATCATCTTCGTGAACAATTTGAAATGGTGAGGAGTTCTCAGTTCCAATTAAGCCAGAATTTTAGAAACTAGCATCTTCAGTCCAGATAGCGAGCGTTTAGCATTTAACATGCCTACGGAACTGCGTCTTGTTTTCTGACAGGCTTTAATTGGCCACACTTTAACCCTCACAGGGGGAAAATTATATTGCCGGTCACGAAGAGCATCCGTCCCATAGAGCGCTATGGCAATTCCGCCCACACATGTAATTGGCGAAATATCTCTCATGACTTAACTGTAGAGACGAGTGTTTTTAAAAACCTTCTGTGTTGCCTGGCAGAGAAAAACAAGCACCCTGGAGACGTATTGGATTTTCAGACAACCGCGTGTGTGCTGAGACCGTTCTAGATAGACTAAAGATGCACATTTTCATTAGAGGGGGCTAATCCTGAGGGTGTTAAGATTGAACTAGAGCCCTGAGCAAAGAAACGAAAGGACGGGGGTACGGGCGGATGAATAAAGCCTGATTGGATTGCTTCTGTGCTTGTTGCCTGGAACCTGAGATTCCCTTTTTTTACCCCCCGATCTCTTCCCCCCCACCCAATATGTTTATTTACTGAGAATGTCTGGTCAAGGATGGCTGTTTAATTTCCTCAGGGGGAGGCAATGAGAGACACGGCAATACGAGAGAGAGAGAGAGAGAGAGAGAGAGAGGAGCGAGGGGAGAAAGCAAAAGAGTGAGGGTGTGACAGAGAGAGTTATCTCTCAGATCCATTCTCAATTAGAAAGAGCTCTAAACAGAAAAGGCAAACTCTCCTCCATCCCTGTGGACTCGGGGGTCCAATAGTTGGGTCTTGTCGCAGAAGTTCCCTGGACTTCACTGGACTGGAGGTCTCAAACTTTCTGAACTACTGTATCTAACGACAACTACTGTTTTTAATGTTTTGATGCAACAAGGCAGTCACTAACTGCAAATTCTATATAGTTTAAGTCCATTATTAGGAAAATGCATATCCAAAATGGTGAATATGACATTTTCCATGACATTACTGACCCCAAACATTCAAATGTTTGGGGTCAGTAATACGTATATGTGTGTATATTATAGAGAGAGAGAGAGAGAGAGAGAGAGAGAGAGAAGGGATACATACAATTTATAAAAAGTAACAGTAAAAGCCTTTATAATGTTACAAAAAGATTTTAATTTCAAATAAATTATTTTGAACCTTCTATTAATTAAAAATCTTTAAAAATATCGTTGAAATATAAAAAAAATTAAGCAGTACAGCTGTTATCAACATTAAAAATATTTCTTGCACACAAAATCAGTATAATGATTTCTGAAGGATCGTGTGACACTGAAGACTGAATCAATCGCTGCTGAATATTCAGCTTCACCATCACAGGAATATATTATATTTCAAAACATATAAAAATAGAAAACAGTATTTTTAATTGTAATAATATTTCACATTTTTATTGTTTGTACTATTTTTGATTAAATTAACGCAGCCTTGGTCAGCATAAGAGACTTGTTTCAAAAACATCTGTAAAAATCTTACTGACTCCATACTTTTGAACAGTAGTGCATATATACCGTATATATAGTATGTCTTAATATTACAAAAATGGCCACATTCTAGTTAGCAAAATCACAATCGCCTTTACACTCAAGTACACAATCAAAAGAAACAACAAAGTCAGCTGCATCATCCTTGTGGGCAGCACGTCAACATACAGCGCCGTTGCGCTACAGGTGTCACGAGTTTGAATCCTGGCTCGAGGACCTTTCCCGATCCTCCTGCCCCCTTCTCTCTCTACCACTTTGTTTCCTGTCATCTCTACACTGTAGTCATAATAAAGGCGAAAACGCCAAAAATCAAAAAAAAAAAATTTAAAAAAGGGGAGCAACACAAACGACCAATCACAACACATTTCCTGACCTCTTCTTATCATATAAACAGCCTGAAAAGATTGATTTAGTTTCCATTTAATATTATGAAGAGCATGTGTATGATGATGGAAATGATGATGAATATGTTCATAATGCATAATACACAAGGGTTACAGGACTTATTAGTGCAGTTTCTCCGAGGCAGGTCAGGAAATAAAAATCATATTTTGGTGGGCTCGACTAATACAATGTCATCCCAAAGATCCTGGCCGAAATTTTCAGACATACCCAGGTCCGGGTCAGGAGCAGTGTTGGGGAAAGTTACTTTTAAAAGTAATGCATTACAAAATTGCATTACTCCCTAAAAAAGTAACTAATTACGTTACTTAGTTACTTTTTATGGAAAGTAATGCGTTACATTACTTTTGCGTTACTTTCGCGTTACTTTTTAAATATAAGCAGGGCTTGATTATTTTTAATATAAGAAGTTCTATTTATATCAAATATAAAAGCCCTTTCACATCAAAAAGTGTAATGAATAAACCTCAGGCTGAAGCAAACGTAAATTCACGTCTGTACAGTAGAACGCAGGAGAAGAAACACTCTTCAGCAATAAAAAAACAAAGCACAATTGTTAGTTTCTCTAAAGTAATTTTTGCTTATTAGTATGGTTGAACTGGATCAGCAAAGGACAGCAGCAAAGATATTGGTTAATAAAATGGGATTAGATACATTTGTGTTATTTAACATATTTAATTATTGCAGATTTGCGTCATATTCTGAGTTTGCATTTCACTGTTTTAATTCATTTTGATGAATACTAAATCAGTTTTTTGTGAGTGGGATGAATTAATGCACATTCACATTTAGTCTAGAACTACAGTAACATCATGTTCACACAGCGCACACAACGCCTCTGTACTCCCGATTTCTCCCAATATGGGGACAGGAGAGCTGTCAGTCAATAAATGGGAAAACAAAGTAACTGGCATTACTTTTTTAAAAAAGTAACTCAGATATTTTCTTGTAAATTAAAAAAGTAATGCGTTACTTTATTAGTTACTTGAAAAAAGTAATCTGATTACGTAACTCGCATTACTTGTAATGAGTTACCCCCAACACTGGTCAGGAGTTTTAAAAAAAACAATACGCTATATTTCAGAGTGGGCTGATCAATCAAGGGAAACTTCCTCCCACACATTTCAACAGCTGCTAGTGATTCTGTGCCTGCAGACTGCAGGTAAACACAAGTAAACAGTCTGGTCCTCCCAAATTATTTTTGGAACGGTTTCATAAGCAAAATTCCTCAAATGTCTACCTTGAAAAAATAAAAAGTGAAAGTACCATTAAACAAGATTTTCACTCCTCATATTATATTCACCTGAGTGAAATCAAGAAAGAATGTTGAGAGGTGCATCATTAGCATATGACTCACCTGCCCATCTCCAGCCAGTGGACAAGAGAGAACATACTGGAGCTGGAAGACGATGCTGAAAGCCATGTCCCTCATCATCTTCAGCTCCACACTGCCACGAAGAGACAGTCCATCACTGAAGGAGGCAGAAAGAAGAGTGTGAGATCACTGAAATATCACAGCTCGGCATGGAATCTTGTGTAATGAACCTACACACCCACACTGACCCAAAAACACAACTAGTCAAGTGACATTCATTAATGCAGGTGTCTCAGTTCACTGCTTTATGAGTTTGGAAAGGACAATCCCATCGTGCATTGCATACTGAAGTGGGGGGAAAAAAACGAATTTCCATGATTTTTCCAGCTGTTAACTGGAAACATTATTTCATTGAGATGTATATATACGTACACATACATACAATTCAAAAGTTTGGGGTTAGTTTTATTTATTTTTTAATAAATAAATACTTTTATTATCACGGTTTCAACAAATATTAAGCAGCAGAAGTGTTTTCAGCATATAATACAAATAATAAGAAATATGTCTTAAGCACCATATTATCAGATTATAATTATTTCAGAAGAATCATGTGACACCGAAGACTGGCTGCTGAAAATTCGAATTACAGCAATAAAATGTATTAAAATGGAAAACAGTATTTCACAATACTACTGCTTTTTTCAGCATTTTTGATCAAATATTGTAAATGCAGCTTTAACGAGCATTAGAGACTTGTTTCAAAAACATTTAAAAAATTTGTAGACTGAAACTTTGAATGGTAATTTATGCAATTTATAAAGAAATTCTAGAAATTAAAATTCTAGGAAGAAAACAGCTCTGCCACAATAGCTTGACAAATGGGGTTTGGAAACTCATACAGAGCTGAAGGAGAAAGAACAGCGATTTAGCAGGAACTAAAAGTTTTAAGCTAAAAAAAGTTAGTTTCTCTCTTCTGAGTTTAATACTTGTGCAACATTAGAATGAAACTATTATAGTTCTAACATGGAACAAGTCGCTCAAATTGCATTTATATTTCTTTTTTGTTTTGTTTTTGCTATGACGCATTCTGTAGTCATCATATTATTGTTCTTTTAGTCTGATTCCGAATCTCAAAAAAGCCATTAAAAATGATTGCAGATTATTACATAAGCAGGTACAGACTACAGAGGAAAAGTACACAGCATCTTAGATGAGCACAGCACGGTACAAAAAAATATTAAAACTTCAAAATGAAGTTCACATCGCTTTTTCCATACAGGAAGACAAAGAATGAAGTTATAATTGAAACAGGCTCAAAAAAAGTTAGTTTGAGACAGTGTTACTACAAGGTGTTGAAATTCCAGGCACTGGTTTCATGCCAACATCTCATCTAGAAACTGACAGGTCGGCGTCAGATCGTTTGCATCATTCTTGACGGGTTTTAACACGCTCTCATAGACACATTCGCTGCCGTCATCACAGCAGTGTTGTTGAGAACGTGCAGCATAAGTTTTTAGTGCTAACCTCTCCATAATTACACCCAATTTCTCTCTCTTATAAAAGGGCAGAATGTGATGCTCCACTCTCTCAGACACCTAATTTCTCTCATTGGGTAATTATAGACCTCTTTCTCTCACCGCACAGGAACGATGCTTGTGACTTGTTCTGCGAGATCTCACATGGCAGTGACTCTGTGGCGGTGGGGGGCAGGGCTCTTCTTTTTTTCCGCAGCAGATGGAGTGAAGCAGACATCAACAATCAAAGCCTCATTTCTCATTTGCGTTGTACAGCGACAGCTTATCAGCATTTTAATTAAACGAAGAGTGCAGACATGAGAAACCTTAATTTAGAAAGCGGAACTTTTTTTAATACTTTCTGGAGAAGATGCTTTTAAAATATTTAACATCCAGTGAGTAAGTGTGTAAATCACCCTAAAAATCCATATTTGATAAGGACTGTGTTGAAAAAAAGAGATGGAACTGGGACGAAAAACAACGAGGTGAGGTGAGGACGAGGGGATCTCTGCTGGGTAAGTACTAGGGAGGACAACCAGTGTGGCTTTGAGAGTTCAAGTCACTGAAACAGGACAGATGGAGCATTAAACTGGAGGAGGCCATGTGAGACACTGGAACTCTTTGACAGTGTTTATATTAAAGGAATAATTCACCCAAAAATGAAAAGTCTGAGCTCAACAGAAATGCTTTTGTTCTTGGATGGAATACAAAGTAAGATGTTTTGGAAAAACCTCAAAGCTGCTGTGTTTCTTTACAAAGTAAGAATAAAAGAACAAGGTCTAAAAATGAGGCTTCTCCACCCAACCCCAGCCGTTATGGACCCCAACCAGCAGCCTGCACTCCTGCACCACAACCGAGCGACCCTCCACACCCCTGTTCTGATCAGGAAAACACACGTGATAGGAAATTCAAAAGCCGCTCTGATCAACAGACATTTATGCATAACTACAGTAACATGTGTTTGTGTACACAGACACGTGAGAGGAATTCCATGTATGTTTTGCCATAGATTGGAGTGTGTTTGGCAGGGTCTGTTAGCATTTAATCCTCAGAGGAGGCATGGGAATGGAACGTGTGGATTGTGTTTGAAAGCTGCACAGTTACGACTCCTCTGTGCTGGAAAGTGAGAGGGGCATGTAAGCCCTATTGATCCATTCTATCCTCGGGACTGAATCTGAATGGCATTTCTCTGGTAAGCAGAGTGTGGAACTTATGGGAAAAGATACAGAGAATGAAACCAACTGACTGCAGAGCAAAGAAAGTCAGGAGGAACATAACTGGGATTCTTTTCATTTCCACATATTTAATTGCCTTTTCAATGTTGCAATATGCTCTGAGACGACAAAATGTAATAAAGTGACAATAATGAAAACAATGCATCAGCTGAATGGATTTTATTTTCTGTTTTTATGCTGCATGGTAGCTCCACCCAATGTCAAATCTCATTGGTCCAAAATCTTGCTCCTCACAACTTTATTTTAAATAAATTTGCCATTTTTGTGCAGCATTTCACTTTGTTCATTTTTATTGATGATTGATGCTTTTGTGATGCTTTATCTAGTTTAGACACACCACAAGGCCTAAACAGTGTTTTAAAGTGAGTAATGTTGCTATTGGGGAAGTTTCTTTGAAACTGTAGTTTCCCAAACAACATGATATTATTTTGGTTAATCTGCATTTAACTAAATATGGTAACATTTTACAATAAGGTTCCATTAGTTAACACTGGTCAATGCATTAACATAAGCAAAAAAACAACTAATTTTATTATCCACCTTATTCTTCCTGTAAAAATGGGCATGGCCTTTTCTAAATTTTATGGGTTTTGCTTCCGGTTCTCATTCTCTTCCAGCTATTTTTAGCTGTACAAAAAAAGCTTGTTTTGCTGCTTGATATTGCAAATTGGTGTGTCTTACCATATTATTTTAATCTATTATCTTAATTATGAACACACTGGTTTGTAGTGCAAACAGTTTTTACTTCCGAAGTACTTACTTTCCGAAGCTACGAGAATACTTTTTGTGCGCAAAGAAAATAACAACAACAACTTTATTCAACAATTTGTCTCCTCCACGTCACCCTGGCTCCATTTTGGAGAGTATTCACTGAACATAAACAACTTATGCTGTTCTGTGTCAGGTGCATCCCGCGTGGTGCAGCTGACACAGAACAGCATACATTGTTTACGTATGTGATACTCTCCAAACTGGTGCCAGAGTGACACAGAGATGATGAATTGTTGAATAAAGTCTTTTTTTTTTCTTTGCACACAAAAAGTAATCTCGTAGCTTCGTAAAATTACAGTTGAACCCCTGATGTCACATGGATTATTTTAATGATGTCCTTGCTAGAGCCCGACCGATATGGTTTTTTGTGGGGGGCCGATACCGATATTAGGGCGTAAAAAAGGCTGATATATAGCTCAATATATCGGCCGATATTCTTTGTGTATATTATAGTACAGTACCAGTCAAAAGTTTGGACATTTTCCCATTCGTGTGTCCAAACTTTTGACTGTTACTATATACAGTATAGAATACAGTATATACATAAACAGAATATGTATACATAAACACATTGGTAACACTTTACTTGAAGGGGTGTGCATAAGACTGACATGACGCCTTCATAATCATGACATGTCATGAATATGAAGGAGGTTTTATGCATGTTTATGACAACTGTCATTAAGTGTCATTCGCTCAGTTATGT
>NW_015505718.1:163380-195828 GCF_001515645.1 Sinocyclocheilus grahami | reverse complement strand
ATTTTTTAATAAATAAATACTTTTATTATCACGGTTTCAACAAATATTAAGCAGCAGAAGTGTTTTCAGCATATAATACAAATAATAAGAAATATGTCTTAAGCACCATATTATCAGATTATAATTATTTCAGAAGAATCATGTGACACCGAAGACTGGCTCCTGAAAATTCGAATTACAGCAATAAAATTTATTAAAATGGAAAACAGTATTTCACAATACTACTGCTTTTTTCAGCATTTTTGATCAAATATTGTAAATGCAGCTTTAACGAGCATTAGAGACTTGTTTCAAAAACATTTAAAAAATTTGTAGACTGAAACTTTGAATGGTAATTTATGCAATTTATAAAGAAATTCTAGAAATTAAAATTCTAGGAAGAAAACAGCTCTGCCACAATAGCTTGACAAATGGGGTTTGGAAACTCATACAGAGCTGAAGGAGAAAGAACAGCGATTTAGCAGGAACTAAAAGTTTTAAGCTAAAAAAAGTTAGTTTCTCTCTTCTGAGTTTAATACTTGTGCAACATTAGAATGAAACTATTATAGTTCTAACATGGAACAAGTCGCTCAAATTGCATTTATATTTCTTTTTTGTTTTGTTTTTGCTATGACGCATTCTGTAGTCATCATATTATTGTTCTTTTAGTCTGATTCCGAATCTCAAAAAAGCCATTAAAAATGATTGCAGATTATTACATAAGCAGGTACAGACTACAGAGGAAAAGTACACAGCATCTTAGATGAGCACAGCACGGTACAAAAAAATATTAAAACTTCAAAATGAAGTTCACATCGCTTTTTCCATACAGGAAGACAAAGAATGAAGTTATAATTGAAACAGGCTCAAAAAAAGTTAGTTTGAGACAGTGTTACTACAAGGTGTTGAAATTCCAGGCACTGGTTTCATGCCAACATCTCATCTAGAAACTGACAGGTCGGCGTCAGATCGTTTGCATCATTCTTGACGGGTTTTAACACGCTCTCATAGACACATTCGCTGCCGTCATCACAGCAGTGTTGTTGAGAACGTGCAGCATAAGTTTTTAGTGCTAACCTCTCCATAATTACACCCAATTTCTCTCTCTTATAAAAGGGCAGAATGTGATGCTCCACTCTCTCAGACACCTAATTTCTCTCATTGGGTAATTATAGACCTCTTTCTCTCACCGCACAGGAACGATGCTTGTGACTTGTTCTGCGAGATCTCACATGGCAGTGACTCTGTGGCGGTGGGGGGCAGGGCTCTTCTTTTTTTCCGCAGCAGATGGAGTGAAGCAGACATCAACAATCAAAGCCTCATTTCTCATTTGCGTTGTACAGCGACAGCTTATCAGCATTTTAATTAAACGAAGAGTGCAGACATGAGAAACCTTAATTTAGAAAGCGGAACTTTTTTTAATACTTTCTGGAGAAGATGCTTTTAAAATATTTAACATCCAGTGAGTAAGTGTGTAAATCACCCTAAAAATCCATATTTGATAAGGACTGTGTTGAAAAAAAGAGATGGAACTGGGACGAAAAACAACGAGGTGAGGTGAGGACGAGGGGATCTCTGCTGGGTAAGTACTAGGGAGGACAACCAGTGTGGCTTTGAGAGTTCAAGTCACTGAAACAGGACAGATGGAGCATTAAACTGGAGGAGGCCATGTGAGACACTGGAACTCTTTGACAGTGTTTATATTAAAGGAATAATTCACCCAAAAATGAAAAGTCTGAGCTCAACAGAAATGCTTTTGTTCTTGGATGGAATACAAAGTAAGATGTTTTGGAAAAACCTCAAAGCTGCTGTGTTTCTTTACAAAGTAAGAATAAAAGAACAAGGTCTAAAAAGGAATACGCATAACAGTAATCCATATGACTTGTGCACTATATTTCAAGTGTTATGAATAAAACAGCTTTATGTGTGGCTTATACTGAAATTCAAGATGTCTGCATACACTACCACTCAAAAGTGTGGGGTTATGTTTTTTTCTTTTCTTTACAGGGGCAGTAAAGACATTTATAACATTACAAAACATTTCTATTTCAAATAAATGCTGTTCATTTAAATTTTCCAAACATCAAAGAATCCTGAAAAATTTTTAGCTGTTTTCAACATTAATAATAATACGAAATGTTTCTTGAGCACCAAATCAGCATATTAGAATGATTTCTGAAAGATCACGTGGCACTGAAGGCTGGAGCAATGGCTGCTTAATATTTACCACAATTTACTAATGTTTATTTTATTATTAATGTAATAATTCAAAATACTTGATCAAATACATGCAGTCTTGACAAGTTAACTTTGAAAATGTGCATGTGCAAATTAGATGTGTGTTAAAGATTAAAAAAATTCAATTAAAGAAAAATATCTTGATTTATTGTTACATTTATTGTTTTTGTTAAATTAAATATATTTAAATTGAATGGTATAAATAATTAAATTATTTCAATTACAAATCTCCAATCTGTTCCTCAAACAAAGCTATTGTATGGCTTTAGAAAACTTAGAAGGTGACAAAATATGATGTGCAAACCACTTTTATGTTGATTTATGTCCGTTTTGGAGCCTGACAGCACCCGCATTGCTCAGAATGATCAGAATGAACATTCTTTAAAAAAAAAATCAATACAGGTGTGAAATAAATTAGATTATCAGAACAACCAGTACAGCCAAGGAGACATAGATCAATCTAGATCAATGCAGCAGAAAATAAACATAGATAATTAAAGATCCAGGATATTTGGTAAAAGAATTTCAATAAATGTAGTTGCAACTGGAAGCGAGGTCTATGGAAGTATGGCAACATTTCTCAGAATTATGGTAAATTAGTAGGCCAGATGGGCCGAGTATCCACCTGAGTTTGTCCGTGGAGGTCTGCCTGAAGCTGCCGCTTGCGCTGGCTCCACGAGCCCTGGCAGCTCCACTCCCTCCGGCCTCACGTTCCAGCACCAACACATGAGGCTTCTCCACCCAACCCCAGCCGTTATGGACCCCAACCAGCAGCCTGCACTCCTGCACCACAACCGAGCGACCCTCCACACCCCTGTTCTGATCAGGAAAACACACGTGATAGGAAATTCAAAAGCCGCTCTGATCAACAGACATTTATGCATAACTACAGTAACATGTGTTTGTGTACACAGACACGTGAGAGGAATTCCATGTATGTTTTGCCATAGATTGGAGTGTGTTTGGCAGGGTCTGTTAGCATTTAATCCTCAGAGGAGGCATGGGAATGGAACGTGTGGATTGTGTTTGAAAGCTGCACAGTTACGACTCCTCTGTGCTGGAAAGTGAGAGGGGCATGTAAGCCCTATTGATCCATTCTATCCTCGGGACTGAATCTGAATGGCATTTCTCTGGTAAGCAGAGTGTGGAACTTATGGGAAAAGATACAGAGAATGAAACCAACTGACTGCAGAGCAAAGAAAGTCAGGAGGAACATAACTGGGATTCTTTTCATTTCCACATATTTAATTGCCTTTTCAATGTTGCAATATGCTCTGAGACGACAAAATGTAATAAAGTGACAATAATGAAAACAATGCATCAGCTGAATGGATTTTATTTTCTGTTTTTATGCTGCATGGTAGCTCCACCCAATGTCAAATCTCATTGGTCCAAAATCTTGCTCCTCACAACTTTATTTTAAATAAATTTGCCATTTTTGTGCAGCATTTCACTTTGTTCATTTTTATTGATGATTGATGCTTTTGTGATGCTTTATCTAGTTTAGACACACCACAAGGCCTAAACAGTGTTTTAAAGTGAGTAATGTTGCTATTGGGGAAGTTTCTTTGAAACTGTAGTTTCCCAAACAACATGATATTATTTTGGTTAATCTGCATTTAACTAAATATGGTAACATTTTACAATAAGGTTCCATTAGTTAACACTGGTCAATGCATTAACATAAGCAAAAAAACAACTAATTTTATTATCCACCTTATTCTTCCTGTAAAAATGGGCATGGCCTTTTCTAAATTTTATGGGTTTTGCTTCCGGTTCTCATTCTCTTCCAGCTATTTTTAGCTGTACAAAAAAAGCTTGTTTTGCTGCTTGATATTGCAAATTGGTGTGTCTTACCATATTATTTTAATCTATTATCTTAATTATGAACACACTGGTTTGTAGTGCAAACAGTTTTTACTTCCGAAGTACTTACTTTCCGAAGCTACGAGAATACTTTTTGTGCGCAAAGAAAATAACAACAACAACTTTATTCAACAATTTGTCTCCTCCACGTCACCCTGGCTCCATTTTGGAGAGTATTCACTGAACATAAACAACTTATGCTGTTCTGTGTCAGGTGCATCCCGCGTGGTGCAGCTGACACAGAACAGCATACATTGTTTACGTATGTGATACTCTCCAAACTGGTGCCAGAGTGACACAGAGATGATGAATTGTTGAATAAAGTCTTTTTTTTTTCTTTGCACACAAAAAGTAATCTCGTAGCTTCGTAAAATTACAGTTGAACCCCTGATGTCACATGGATTATTTTAATGATGTCCTTGCTAGAGCCCGACCGATATGGTTTTTTGTGGGGGGCCGATACCGATATTAGGGCGTAAAAAAGGCTGATATATAGCTCAATATATCGGCCGATATTCTTTGTGTATATTATAGTACAGTACCAGTCAAAAGTTTGGACATTTTCCCATTCGTGTGTCCAAACTTTTGACTGTTACTATATACAGTATAGAATACAGTATATACATAAACAGAATATGTATACATAAAAATGATGTGACAAAGATATGTAATGGAGGCAGGGCATTTAACAATTGAACCATTATGCTTTACATAATGCTTAAAATTACCATTAAACTTTATTATCCAAAATGAGTCTGACATCAGTGCACTGAACAGTAAAGTTGAAGTTTATTCAACTTTATTTCAATTCAATTCCATTCAACTTTATTCCGTTGAAGTTTATTTCACTTCGGAACATTCATTCACGGATTTGCACTACTGTTTTCACACACAGACGAAACTTACTAGAGAAGTGTGATGTGTGACATAATATACCTCTGTAAATAAATACAACATAAATTCACATCTCGCATACTTTAATGCCCTTTGAATGTAACGTGTACGTTCCCTTGGAACTGGATTCATGGCGGAATATCATGTGAAGTCCACTTCGCAGGGCACTTACGGTCGATTAAGACAATGCTTGAATGCTGCTGCCTGAACAACAGACCACCTTACTGAAGTGAAAATGTTGGCTGGTGTCACTATCTCACGAACGCAACGGCGGATCTCCACCAAATTCGGGGGATCCCTTCAGCTCGAGGAGCCCTCTCGAACGCCACCTTCCCCGCCCCCGATTGGCAGATCGGTCGGCGCCGGAATGTGAATTTAACTCATTTTATTTACTAATTTCATTCGAAAGGGGGCCTCGAGACGTACACTCAATTCTGTGTTCGAGAGGATTCCTCGAGCTGAAGGGATCCCCTGAATTTGGTGTGGATCCGCAGCGCCGTTACGGAGATATGGCCATTCAAAGTTTCAATGGTATTCCATACACTTAAGCTTTAAAGTGTTTCATCCAGGTCGCCAGTAGCAAACAACGGAGCGTGCTCTGCTGGACAAACTACATAATTACACCATTTACAAGCATTTTATGTTCTGTAAAAAAAATTAATATCGGTGGCATATCAGCAGCACATTCGCCAATACCAATATATCTGCGACAGGCTCTTATTGGCTGATAAAATCGGCAAAACGATATTTCCGTCGGGCTCTAGTCCTTACTACGTTTCTGGACCTTGATCGTGTTAATTTACATTTACATTTAGTCATTTTGCAGACGCTTTTATCCAAAGCTACTTACAGTTGGGGAATACATAAAGCGATTCTTCTTAAAATGGCAAACAGACACAGGAAGTGCTTGTAAAACCAAGTTTTAGGCATTGTTCAAATAAGTACAAGTTAGAAAGGGAAGGAATAAATAAAGAGAAAGTTTTTTAATTGTTTTATTTATGATGAAGTCAAGTAGCGTCGAAAGAGTGACCGGGTGAACGAGAATGTTCTGGAAAGTGATTTTGAGCCATCCAGGTCGCCAGTAGCAAACAACGGAGCGTGCTCTGCTGGACAAACTACATAATTACACCATTTACAAGCATTTTATGTTCTGTAAAAAAAATTAATATCGGTGGCATATCAGCAGCACATTCGCCAATACCAATATATCTGCGACAGGCTCTTATTGGCTGATAAAATCGGCAAAACGATATTTCCGTCGGGCTCTAGTCCTTACTACGTTTCTGGACCTTGATCGTGTTAATTTACATTTACATTTAGTCATTTTGCAGACGCTTTTATCCAAAGCTACTTACAGTTGGGGAATACATAAAGCGATTCTTCTTAAAATGGCAAACAGACACAGGAAGTGCTTGTAAAACCAAGTTTTAGGCATTGTTCAAATAAGTACAAGTTAGAAAGGGAAGGAATAAATAAAGAGAAAGTTTTTTAATTGTTTTATTTATGATGAAGTCAAGTAGCGTCGAAAGAGTGACCGGGTGAACGAGAATGTTCTGGAAAGTGATTTTGAGCCTCTCTGTGATGGTACCACGAGGCGTCGCTCACTAGCGGATCTCTGGAGGGGATGTAGATTCGTAGTAGTGAGTGGAAATAGGCAGGTGCTGAGCCTGTGGCTGATCTATATGCAAGCATCAATGTTTTGAACTTGATGCGAGCCTCAACCGGTAGCCAGTGCAAGGAGATAAAGAGAGGTGTAACATGGGCTCTTTTGGGCTTGTTGAAGACCAGCCGTGCCGCTGCATTCTGAATCATTTGTAGAGGTTGATTGTGCTTGATGGAAGCCCAGCCAGAAGAGCATTGCAGTAGTCCAACCTAGAAATGACAAGGGCCTGGACAAGAAGTTGTGCAGCATGCTCCGTTAGAAAGGGCCTGATCTTTCTGATGTCTGATTTCACATTTGCAATGTGGTCTTTGAAGGTCAGCTGGTCACATAGCTGTCATTTACATAGCTGTCTATGGGAGGGTCAGAGAGCTCCCAGAATCAATAAAAAATATCTTAATTTGTGTTCCGAAGACGAACGGAGGTCTTACGGGTTTAGAACGACATGAGGGTGAGTAATTAATGACAGAATTTCATTTTTGGGTGAAAATTGACCCTTCGCAAACATGAAGGTATCAGAAGGTATCTTGTTTCAACCACAGAAAGACGTCAATGCACACCATTTTTAAAGTTCAAGTTCACTGACATTAATCTATTCTCCTGCCTGGTTTGTTGGTTGGACAAAATGTCAGATTCGGCATTATGATTGGTCAGACCGCCGGTCAGTCAACCTGAAAATAATTATATTACACTTGCTGGAAAAAGTAGCTTATAAAATATAGCACACTATGCTCACTGTACTGAAAAGCATAGTTAGATTAGCAGTTTCAGTTAGTTGCCCCCAGCACTGATTCAGTGTTCCTTTCCGTTACATAACAAACCATCACAGGTACTTGCACCCCAGCCTCCTAAAACTGTCACCAGTTGCTAAATGTTAAGGGTGCAACTCCGAGTCCAGCAGCTGTCTCTGTAAGTCAATGTCCAGACATGTTTACAATAACACATCAATTAAATGACAGCCTGCTGCCATTGTGTGGCGACTCTTGGCAGACACCTGGTGTTTGGAAGATGCATCGGCTCGGAGACGGTGTGGCAGCAGCAGTCAGATGTTATTAATTGCAGCATTACAGAGGATCTGTAAAAGAAGGTATGGGACTAACAGCTTTTCTCTCTCACTTCTCCTCAGGGTGAGAGTCACATCTATCTGCTCAGGCCTCCCACTCACCGCTCCTCCAATTAGCATATCAATTGAGTGCAGTGTTTTATATGCAGGCCTACAAGAAGTAGTCCACGCGTATCCCACTTTACACTGTGAATCACCCAGCTACTGCAGCGACCGTCGGAGTACCTCAGAATCCTTCCTTTGAGTGGATGTAATGCAATTTTGTGCCCAGTTCACAGCTTAATAAGTCAGATCTGTGCATTTCCACGAGTCTGATGGGTTCTCGCCAGTGATATAGATGTGAATGATAACTTGTGGGGTACATTTCATTTTACGATTTTGTGTGACAAATACATTGAGACTAAATGTTCTTCTGTAAAATCCCATTGGCCGTTTAAGCACAAAGATAAGTTAACCCAGAAATGAACATTCTGTCATCATTTACTCACTCTTATGTTGCTCCAAAACAGTATGACTTTCTCTCTTCCGTGAAACACAAAAGTAGAAGTTTAGCAATATGTCAAGCTGCTCTTTTTGCATACAAGAAAATGAATGGTTACCAGAAGCAGTTGGGCTACAAAAATAGCAAATGGAATTTCACAAATACAATTTATTTCAGAAATGAAATTGCAAAGCATTTATCAGTGTGCACGCAAAAACATCAAATGACACTTAAATCTCAAGTTATTAGTCATAAACAGTGTTGGGGAAAGTTACTTTTAAAAGTAATGCATTACAAAATTGGGTTACTCCCTAAAAAACTACAAGTACAATTACATGACTTTTACTTTTTATGGAAAGTAATGCGTTACGTTACCTTTGTTTTACTTTTTACATCTTGGCAGGGCTTGTTTGTTTATTTTTAATATAAAAAAGTTATATTTTTGGCAAACGTAAAAGCCCTTTCACACCAAAAGTGAAATTAATAAGCCTCAGGCTGAAGGAAAAGTAAATTTACCGTATGTAAAGTAGAACGCAGAAGAAGAAAGTTCAACACACTTCAGCAATAAAAAAAAAGAAACACAAATGTTTATCTAGAGTAATTTTTTGCTTACATTTTTGCTTAAATACATAAAGGATATTTGTGTTATTTAACATTTAATTATTGCAGGTTTGTGTCATATTCTGAGTTGCATTTCACTGTTTTTATTCATTTTGAGGAATACTGAATCTGTTTTTTTGCAAGTGAGATGAGTTAATGCATGTTCACATTTATTCTAGAACTACAGTAACTGAATCTGACTCCTGATTTCTCTCAACATGCGGACAGGAGAGCTGTCAATCAATAAATGGGGGAAAAATTAACTGGAGTTACTTATTGTCACAGTCTTCAGCCGGTGTTTCCAGGAGGGCCACCAGATGACTGTGTTCTGGGAGCACATGGCGCCTCTTCCACTACACGGGCCTGGCCCACCATCCCTCCCCCTGATCCACCTCCGTTCCGCCTCCCTCCGGGATTGCTCTTGGAGCGTCTGGAATCCGCTCCTCAAGGGGGGGGTTCTGTCACAGTCTTCAGCCGGTGTGCCCAGGAGGGCCACCAGATGACTGTGTTCTGGGAGCACATGGCTTGTGTTGTGTTTGTCTGTTGCCATGTGCTCTCTCCTGTCTATTGTCTGGCCCCTCCCACCGTGACACTTATTTGAAAAAGTAACTTGGATATCTTCTTGTAAATTAAAAGATAATGTGTTACTTTAGTTAGCTAGTTACTTGAAAAAAGTAATCGGATTACGTAACTCGCGTTACTTGTAATGTGTTCCCCCCAACACTGGTCAGAAACTGCCATTCAAAAGTTTACAGTCAGTACAATTTTTTTTTTTAGGAAATTAATACTTTTATTTCGCAAGGATGCATCAAATTGATCAAAAGCGACAGCAAAGACATTTACATTGTCATAAAAAAATATTTCAAATAAATGCTGTTCCTTTTAACTATCTATTTGTCAGAAAACTTCACCAAAAATGTATCACAGCTTCCATAAAAATATTAAGTTGCACAAGTGTTTTAAACAATAATAATAATAAAAAGAAATGTGTCGATATGGCACCAAGGCACCAATATGTATAAACTGGTCATTAAAAAGCAGATATTGATCAACAACTTTTCTGACTTGTCTGCAGTTGTGGCCCTGTGAGGTTCACCCATTTTCGCTGCCTTCTAAGACTTTTTGGTCTACAGTCTCAAATCACCTGTGGGCGACATGACAAATCTGAGGTCTAATTACCTGGAAGAATATTGTGAAATGCTGCAGTGCAACAAGCAGAGAGAGACACCGTACTCCAGAGACTTTATATTCAGCTATTATTTGTTTCAGCAATGGAAAAGCCTATGCCTGTTTTCACGAACAAAAGTGTTCTCAGTCGAGAGAGATAATTAAGTAATTAAATCACGTAGCGCGGGAACACAAAAAGACAATGAATAGGGATTGGAGCTTCCGAGCTTTGTTTATGAACTACACTACTGTTCAAAAGTTGGTAAGAATTTTAAATGTTTTTGAAAGAAGCTTCTTATGCTCACCAAGGTCACATTTATTTAATCAAAAATACAGTAAAAACTGTAATATTGTGAAATATTATTACAATTTAAAATATCTGTTTTCTGTTTTCTGTTTTCTGTTTTTCTGTTTATGTAATTATTTTCTGTGATGGCAAAGCTGAATTTTCTTCAGTCATAACTCCAGACTTCAGTGTCACATGATCCTCAGAAATCATACTAATATACTGATTGGTGACATTTTTTAAATATTATCAATGTTGAAAACATTTCAGGATTCTCAGATGAACAGAAAGTTCAAAAGAACAGTTTCTTTAAATAGAAATTTTGTTTAACAATATAAATGTCTTTACTATAACTTTTGTTCAACTTAATGCATCCTTGCTGGATAAAAGTCTTACTGATCTTAAACTTTTGAACAGTAACGTATTTGTAGTCTTTAGACAAACAGACTGATAATCAGTTATTTACTGATCTCAATGAACTGTAAACTGCTGTAACATGATCAATGAGTGAGTGAGTAGTGATTTGAGAACAAATCATTCAGACCAGTTTAGTGAACTGAATCAACTGATTAGTTGAAAATAATTGACTAAAAAAATTTTTTTGTTCAACTGCACACCACTACTTCTCTGAAACACAACAAAAATCAGTTGGGGCTGATGTCAAGATATTCAGTGAAAAATGTGAGTCTGTTCCTCACACAAACCTATCGTATTACTTTAGCAGTTTTTTGGATCACATTTACAACACTTTTGTCATTTTGAATCTTGACAGGCCCAATCCTCATTCACCTCCATTATATGGAAAGCTTGACAGAAGAAAAAAAAAAGTCACACAAGTTTGGATCGACATGAGGGCGAGTAAATAATGACAGTATTTTAATTTTTGGGTGAACTATTACTTTAAAAAGACGTGACTAATTGACAGAAAGCGGGGAAAGAGACAGAAAAGCAGAAAGAGATAAGCATATAAAATGAGCCTGTCTGCAGCTTATCTAAACACATCGGCTACAGAAATATCTTATTTCTGTTTCATACTCTTGTCCTTTTTTCCCTCTCACTCTCCTTCTTGTCTGCTCTCTGTGCTGTCACAGATTTTGCTTCCTGTGCCCAAAATATGAATATTTTAGAGCTAAGAAGCTTAAAGGGAACAATGAAATGGCCTGAAGTTAAATCGTACCCCATTTCCAGCTTCACAGAGCAAAGAGAGCAACTGAGTGAGAGAGAGAGAGTCTGAAGGAAGGAGGAAAGCGAGGGAGGAGAATCTTTTCTGAGTGATGAATGCAGCGCAGTGTATCTCACAGTAATGACAAAGCTCATCCTCTCTCATTGGCCTCTGTTTCTCATCTGGGAAATTTCTGGACTCCGCGGGTCACACATCATCTAGCCCAGCGGCCGTGACAACAGGCCCTTTAACAGACAAGGCCGGCGACAAGGATGGAGGAATATTACTTTGAATTGAACGAAATGCACAAAAGATGAGAGGCTTATATGGAACGCGCAAAACTTTATTCTCAGACTCAATGTCAAAGTAATAGAAAAAAACAACATAATGGCTGTTTTTATTTTGCATCTGTTTATGTGGTTGTCTCACACTAAGGCATTTCAGTTTGGAAGATCAAGTAGACATGCAAAAAAGAGAGCTGGTTAAGTCCCCTCGCTCCCTGAGTTCTGTATTTATTTCTTGATTTATTATTTTTTTGGATTTTAGTTTGCAGGGAATAGACGCGTTCCCATTGGCATCACAAGCAGCAAATTCAGCCTCAAACCAAAATGTCTTTGATGTTTTTGACGGTGGAATCAGAACAGAGGACGTAAAAATAGAAACAGTTGCTTTGAATCTTCATGAAAGACTTTCAAAAAGAATATCACTTATTTAACTCACGGATGTGTGGGTTGGATCACAGTGTCATGGCGTAAAATGACAACCGACTTTTCTCTTATTTCACCTCAGTCTTGATACTCTATTTTTTTTTTTACAAAAATAAAGGTCACTACAAAGGCCATTCAAATGAAAAGTAGGACTTTTGCAAGTAGTACTTTCACTTTGAAAATACTCACGATCAACTGTCACCAATATGAACAAAAGCACTAACAATTCCACTAATAAGAGGTATAGAAGACGAAATGCGGGCCAGCAAATTGATTTTATAGAAACTGCTGTGTGTTGAATATTCTGGTTCAGGCGAATGCTTGGGAAGGTCATTTAAAACAAATACAGGAATAATAGCAGCAAGAAAAGACAAGCTCTGGAGAGGTGAGGGTCATCGTCCCATTCAGACTCAAGAATTGAAGAGGGTTTTTATTTTCCCCCGAGAAATAAAATTGGTTTCTGAAGGTTATTTCTTTGTAGTGAGCAGATGAAATGAATAGAGAGTGTTATTTCAGGGGTGGCATAACTGCGGAGTGCAATCAGCATTTATTTAATACAAGTGGGCCGATTATCGAGGGAAAAGCGTCATTGTTTTGTCTGTTGAGGAGTGACCAATTTTAATCATGCAAATTCATAAAATAATTATACTTAAAAAAACACACATGAATTTCTAAACCAAATAATTTACTGGACTGTCACTTAAATTCACTTTAGATTAATAAATAATTTTGTATAGATAATTACAAATATAAAGTATCATTTATGATAAAAACATTTTTTTTAAATTACATTTAAAAATGTGGACATCTAAATTTATTACATGTCAAACCCCATCAAATAGTGACGCAGGCGTTAGTTCCTCTAATCAATAATCAATTACATTACTGTGGCAGCAAACTATACTTACAGAGTTGCACGGGAGTATGAACAATTTACATAACTCTGGCACAAAAGAGTTCTTTGGTCAGCAAGTCTTCAGTTCTTTGAAAATTATAAAAGGGTCTGACTAAGCTATTGACTTCTGCTAGACGGCATTGTGGTCGAAAGAACATAGAGTCAAGGGTAAGTCAGAGAACAAAGACGAGCTTCCTTATATTAATTTGAATCTGCACTGCGGCTCTACCCACATAATAGACATTTAATAGCTTTCATAAAATTTACAATAAAATTTATTGGGATTTATTGACAAATGACTTGCGAAAGAGCTGGGAGTAAAAAGAAAATTATCCAGGGTATAATCAGTGACATAACTAAAATGATGTTTGAATGCCTAAAGAACCAAAGACAATTACTATTAACCCTTAAAGGTGCAAAGTAATGATTTCCACTAAAAGAAATTAATAGTTTAAAATGATGCATAGTCATGAAGACCTGGATACTGTGGCCTTGCATAACTTGCAGGTGGCTGCCATAGCGTTGCTATACAATTGCTAAGATGTGTTTTAGCTAGTTCTGTCAAAATTAGCATGTTAACGCAGGCCATTAATTTTTCCAGTTTAATGACGATAAAAATATTTAACGCAGTTAACACAGGGGCAGAGCTTGGGTTGGCCACCTCACTCACAACTGCTGCTTCTGCCTCTTTTTTCTTGACAAGAATTGCATTTATTTAGACACAGAACGTCTTTACTAGCACATCAAACAGGAGACTTTTCAGATGCACTCTCCATTTTGCCTCAGCAACAGGCGCTAGTCAAACAAGCGTGGAAACAGAACTGCGGTCAGATGAGATGTTGTCAGGCCATATGTCAGTAAAATAGAATTTCCCTGTCCTGTCAGCCATTATACTGTATTTGTAGCGTGTGCTCTTCAATTGCACACACAAATATGGTGGCGTGCACTGTAGCCTGTATAATTTCAAATTAAAGCGAGAATGAAACTACGATCATGCCTGTCAGATCCATGTTACGTTCAGCAGCGGCAGCTCTTAAAGTAATAGCACCCAAATAACCTAATAAACCAGCTGTTGTAATGTCTGTTAATCAAAGAACAAAAGAAAAAAAAGAGGAATTCAATCATTTTTGTAGCTTTAAGGATTCATTTAGATTTAATTTAGAATTTAGTGTTTGATAACTATATTCAATTTCTGTATATTTCCTACTTGCTGAAGGGCACAGGAAAATATGACATTTATTATAATGGGTTTATGTGAAGATTGTTTTAAGCTCACTTAAATTAGAAGTTGATATTTTTTAAAGTCTAATAAATGTTAAAATTGATAGCTCTCAATTATACTGTAATGTCGAATGGCTATAAGTCAATGGTTAAATATTAGGGGAAAAAAGAACAATTTCCTGGAGATATCAGTAGTAATGGTATCAGTAATACTCGCCTTCAGTCATAAAAAAGATGCCATTAAACAAATATTTTAAATATACTGTCTTTATGTTGTTTCTACATGAATTTGAAGAAAGAATGTGATATTATTGCAAGATAAAAGTATATCTAAAAACTTTAATGTTATGTTGTATTAATCATGATTAATTTCAGAAAAAATTTGCGATTAATTAGGTTTTTTTGACAGCACTAGTTTTAGCACATTGCTCTGTGTTTTTTTGATATTCATATCAAAATATTCTGATGGTTCAGATTTCAGATGTTTCTCAAAATACATTTGTTGTAGACTTTACATGAAAAACAGTGACTGGAATCATGAATGCAAATCTGAACACTTCTTCCCCAATTTTGTTTAAAGCTTGTCACAGGAATTAAAATGTGCATTTACGTCACAATGTTTGCTTGAAATCAGTATTAGGGTGTAAAGTAGCTCTCCATCAGACACCCTGGTAAAACTGTAAGAGAGGGTTAGAAACACAGCACGACACAGAATGAATGACGTTGAAATCCATGAAATCCAGCAAATCAGAGCATTGAGAAGAACATTGCTTACGGCAGAGCGACACAGGGATCCTTTGTTAACGCTGAAGCCCCTACGAAAGCACCAGGAGGGACTGAGTTATATCAATACACCTGCAGATTAAGATAAAGTACCATAGGTTATATTGAATAACCGGAAAATGGCTGCCTGTTTCCTTATCTTTGTAATCTTAAACACTATTTATGGAATAGTTGTACTCATATGTGCTATGTGTGTCTGTGTGCGTGTGTGTGTGTATTTTTCAATAACTAAGCATGCACTAATAATATGCTTATGATTATTATCATTCACAGTATAAATTAGTCGTCGACCTACAGTATATGGATTTTTGATGGCCAATGCAATATCTTAGTGAGCAGGATGGTTGATGGCCAATATAAAGCCAATGTAGTACTATAAAATATCACACTATTTTATTTAAAAATAGCAAATAACACATGCATAGTTTACATACTATTTACAAAAATAATTAGAAATAAAGCATTTGGAAATCAATTTCAACAAAAAAAAAAAACAGATTTATGCTTCAAATCAGAACCTTTTGATTCTGTAATCCTATTTTTTAAAAAATATAGAACTCATTAAAACACAAATTAAAAGCAAGTAAACACTCTAACCCAACAGTACAGCAGTAATCTGGTACAGTATATGTAAAAATAATAATCTCACTTAGCAAGTGATATTTATATTAGTAATATCAGTCGACCACTAGTATGAATAGATATTCATTTAACAGTGTTTTCCGAATATTACAACAGTTTTGATTAGCACTTAGTACAGTTTACACTGCGCTCACAAGTGATTTCACTGCACATCTAAAAGTTTAATAGCATTTCAGAAGGAAGATGCAGTCTGTGATAAACCCACTTATTATGCTTATGAGCATCCCAGCATGCCTTCAGAAAGAGCAGAATGAATGCAGTTATATATCATATCTCAGGCTTTATAAGAGATTGTGAGTGTGTGTGTGTGTGCCCACACTGAGAGAGTGTGCTGGATCACACTGCGATGAGTCATGCAGGAAGTGTAACAGCAGTATCATTAGCATGTTATCCACATCCACCCACTCAGCCTCTCTCTCTCTCACACACACACACACACACCGCTTTCAATTGTTGCAGCTGACAAACACCTCTCATTGATGATGCTAATCACTGCCCTCTGCTAAGAAGAACATCAACAAAACACACAAATGCACAGATGTACACAAAATATACAAACGCAGTTGCCAAACACAAAAATGTTTCGCAACAACATGACAAAATAGCGCAAACTTTCAGTCAAAGGCCAGTCCAAAAAAAAAAAGCACCCAAAAGTTTCCCAGTGGCTCAGAAATGGATTAGCCAGTTAATACTAGACGGGTAGATTCAGCTGACGCTAACTTCCCTCGACATGGAATGTCGAGGGAAGGCTTTATACAAAAGGTCAATAATTCAGAGGAAAAAGAGTGTGGGAAAGTGTTTAGTTGAGGCAGCAATGTATAAAGTAGTGTCCTAAATTGAAAATTCATAAATGGAAAAGCACTATGTTTAAAATGTTATTCTTTGAACATTGAAAACAGTAATCGAACATCAGCAGTAATGCAATGATTAAATCTAAAACCACCATGGCCATTTATTGAGCGTCGCACTTTGTTTAGAAGGTCTTTTCAGACCAGTTTGATTAAATTTAGGCGTATTGTGTTCTTTTAGACCATCTTTGCATGTCATTCATATCTAATTTAAAAAACTGTGCAGCTCTGAAAGTAAAAAGTGAAAAGAAGTATTTTTAAAACATCTAGTCAATAAGCTAAATCACTGTTTAAATCATATGAAATTAAACAGAAGTGAAATTAAAAAGATATAATCTTGAAAGGTTGTATGAAGGAATTAATGAAAATAGCAAAGTGGGGAAAACAGTTGGACATTGCATTAAAAAAAAATCGTACCTAGAATTCAATCCTTGGATAAAACTTAGTGTTCAAATTGTTAGATCAATTTTGCATGTGCAGCTCATTCTGTGCTTATATTTGTATTGAATTTATAATGGTTTGGGTTTTTTTCGGCAGGCCTGAAAATAGAGATCTAGACAAATGGCTTAAATTCACCAGGCTCTGCCAAACTGTGAGCAAAAATAGCCATGATAATTGTGAAGGAAGTGTTCGAGCTTTGGGCCAAGGCTTATCTTACGCAGCTGCTAGCAGTAAGTAGTGTTCTCAATCAGAATGAGGATAAAGACGAGGATGAGGGCAAAGATATGGATGAGGAGAAGGAGAAGGTCAAGGATGAGATGAGGATGAGGAAAAGGATGAAGAAGAGGACAAGGACAGGACTTAACTTTTTAACAACTTTTTTTTCCTTTTTGCTAGAAGTTAGTAAGGCTTGTACCACAGATTAGTTCAAGTGGTAACATTTTCACTGGGCCAAACACACACACACACACACACACACAGGTTTCCATGTTTTAAGGAGACATTTCATTTACTTAATGATTTTTATACTGTACAAACTGTTATTTTTATCCCTTTACCCTACCTCTAAACCCACCTCTCACACAAAACTATTGGCAATTTTTAGATTTTCAAAAAACTTAATTCTGTTTTGCTCATGAAAAAAATGTCCCCACAAGAACAAAATTTACTGTATACAAAATGTACTCTCCTTGTAGGTTCATTTGGACCAAGAACACATACGCATTTTGTATCATTTTACATTCATAAATAATAAATATAACATTTTACAATCGAATATGAGGTTTTCTTTAAAAAAAAGATTTGTGATACACAGTTATACAATATAACCGATCATTATTAGTTCATGTTACCTCCTTGAACCTTTGATTTTAATCATGTATAAGTAAATGTTGAAATTAACAATAACTAAGACTAATAAATGCTTTGTTATGTTTCTTTAGTAAATACTACATTTTAGTATTTCATTGTTAGTTATCATTGTTTGTTAGTACTAACTAATGTTAACAAATAGGAACTTATCCCAGTTAGATGATTTTACCACAGATTAATGCCCCACAAAACCAAATGCATAAGTTTGCAAAGTATAAAACTTCATGTACATAACTAAGAAATATATACTTACAGCGCTGGCATAAAAAGACAAGTGACATTTCCATCAACCGACCTGAAACTCTCTCACTCTGGCCCTGGACCAGCCGACCACCTTTGTAGTTGAATTAGGGCTCCTGAGCCAATGAATCATAAACCCACACTGCTCTTTCTGAGAAGTCTAAATACATTTCCAGCACCTAAACCAGCATTGAATACCTACGCACAGAATATAGAGGACTAAACCCTGGGTTCACGCCCTGGTGATCAATACTGTTAAAAACAACAATCCCCTTATTTCCTTTTTCTTGTACCTGCCTGGATATATACACCTCTGGGGGTTGGGGGTTTCATGCATCTTTCACAGAGCGAGATGTGTTTAGAGCGTCAACAATATCCTGATGACAATGCATTGAGAGTCACACTCTCTAAAGGTCAACCACCCACATGAGGGCCAATTAGAGCCTGCTGTCAACTGCTATCACATGTGAATTATCACCTCAGAACTGCAGAGAAGTGACGTCAGGCGATGAGAGTGCACAGATTTTGATGAATATTCCCTCCTCTAATTCTCTCATACTATTTATCTCTATTTCTCTTTTTGTTTTCTGTCACCATTGTCTCCATCCTTCTTGTTAACACAATGAAGAAAGAGCATTTTTTTAACACACACACACGCGCACACACGCACACACACGCACACACAGTGTGCAGACAGCCTTCACAGATCCACATTCCACACAGCCTGAAACACAACCACACTAGAATACAGAATACTGTCTTATGGAAAATGCACTGCTCTCTTCCCACAATGCAAAGTGAGCCTCTTGGGGGGGTGAAGAAATTGCCGTAACAAGACTTATCACTCGAGGTTGTATCTCATGGAGAGAACACAGACCACAGCTCCAAATCAAACTAATTACTAATTTGTGCTCATTTGCTGACACTTTCCATCCAAAGAGTCTTATATCACGTCTTAATTAAGCGTGACACAAAGCGCCGAGCGATATGTCTGTCAGGAATAAATCTCTTTCAGAAGTCTTTCATTGAGTAATAACGTACATTGATCTAGTAATTCTGTACATTTTGTGCTCCATAGAGGGAAAAAACATGCAGTTTTCTAAAGACATGAAGTTGATTTCGTGAGCTGTATGTGAGGCGGTCTACGCCAGGTTCACACATACTCCATTTGCAGTGCGTATGTAGGCCATGTGCCGTGTAACACCATGTAAGTGGTGCAGAAGCAGCTTTCACACAGGAGTCTGCAACTGATCTGTGGCTGTTTACCACAAACACATTTATCCATTATTTTGATTTCAAATCCAAACATTGTCACTGAAAATGCTTTTTCAGCATTGCAATTCTTTTTTTACACAGTACAGTAATACAATCTTTCACAGACATGTTTAAACACAATAAATTTGCATTTACTTCTAGATTTCTATATTAAGTTGCTCAAGAGAAAACAAATACTTTTCTTACGTTATCACAAACTTACCATTGACAGAAAGAGTCAGCTCTACTGCCTTTTCTTTTGCATTGAAATCTTTATTACAAGCAATCCTACGGTTCATAAAGAATTTTGTTTTCCTACCTCCACGAGTGCCATCTATTATTGCCTTGTTTATCTAAAAGTGCTCTTTCCCTTTAAACCTAGCCAAAAAGCCATATGTGTTGACTGTGAAACACAGTAGACTTTAATAATATGCATTTATGGTGTAATTACTACATTTTCGTGTCAATCCATGTTCATATTTACTGCAAACAATGCGCTCTCACTTTAATTTCGCAGCAAAAATAGACTCGGTAGGAAACGATCTCTGCACTGCTGCAGACACACCGCTCGTGGAATGCACCGACAGACTCAACTGTGTGCAGTGTGAACGCTTTAATCCGTTAACATGAGCGTGGAAAAAATACGCACCACATACGCACTGCAAACAGAGTATGTGTGAACCTGACATTATGTGTGTGCGCTTCAAGTGTGCATGAGCACACAGTCTTCAGGAGAGTGCGCAAGCTCTGAATGGTTAAACACGGGCAAGAATTAAAAAGTAATGCAATTTATAAACTTTAGTGACGATGTGACTTCCTCGATTGCACAAGTGACAATTCCTGTGTCAACTGTGCAGCGTGCAGACAGCTCGCTTATAGACAGACGCGATGTAGTGATTTGAAGCCATTTGTGTATTTTGAGAGAAAAAGAGAGAACGCGCGGTGATTCACTCACGCTGTTTGTGAAATTACGTCTCACACAAGCTGAGTACCTCACATTCAGCATTATAATTATTTTACCCGCGCCAGACAGAGACTGAGACAGTGCCGCGGCATGTCGTGCCAAACCTCTCAGGGCAGCGTCATCAGCTTGAGATCGTTTTTTTGAGATCAGCCTTTTTAGAGACCGCCGATCAAACATCCCAACGTGATTATCGGCCGATAGTGATCGGTAGCCGATCACTATCGGAGCACCCCTACTGATTTGGTGCTCAAGAAACATTTATGTGCTTAATATTTTTGTGGAAACCATGATACTTTTTCAGGATTCTTTGATCAATAGAAAATTCAAAAGAACAGCATGTATTTAAAATGTATTTGAAGATCTTTAAAAAAAAAAAATCTAAAAGTCTTTAATGTCACTTTTGATCAATTTAATGCATGCTTGCTGAATAAATGTATTAAATTTCCTTCTAAAAAAAAACAAACAAAACTTTTAAACAGTAGTGTAGCTTTAAAAGTCAAGACATTAGGTCAAGGTTATGGCTTTTGGATGATATTTTGCGGGGTTTAAACCTACTACCTTTCAATTACAAGCTTCAAACATTAACCACTACGCTGCATCCAAACCATACCCACCAAACCCAAAAATCTCTACCATCTGAAGTTTTGGAGGTCTCTACAGCCTCTTTGCACTTACTTTGTTCATTTAGATCTTCATTATAGAAAAAACAGGAGCAGATGGTGTTTGTGAGTGTAGAGAATTTTGTTAGATTTATAATGTATATGTGAGGTTGATCAGAGAGAGACAATGCAACTCTAATATGAGAAATCTGGAACACACAATGAGTTAGTCTGCAGAACAGATCACACTGTGCCAATGAAATCAACAATGATTTTCACTGCTGACTACTTTATCCAGACTGCATTCAGACCACCTGTGCATTTGCTAAAGCAATGAAGGCAATACTCTACCAAAAAGTCAATTTATTCAGGTTGTTTATTTCGGCATGCAAAAGAGACTATAGTGTATACAGAGTAATGTGTTTCAATCATACGAATACAACTCACTTAACCTCATTAACCACCAAAATTAATGGAAATTCTGGAATAAATTATTTTGCAGGAAGAAAATGTGTGCAAATAGATTAGTTAAAACAGCAGAAGGTTTGGTTTTGTGTTATGATGGATTCTGACACAGAAAGGTGTCACTAAAAAGTTTAACACTGTTCACTCACCTGGGGAAACAAACAAAATGTTTTAACCATCAAAGTAGTATCAAAATACAGAATTAACAATATTTCTGACCACTGTTATTTTAGTGTCATTTAGAAGTTTTTATTAATATTTTGAACAGGGCTCTGAAACAGTTCAAGGAACGAAAACCGGAAATGAACAAAATTTTGACAGGAACAGAACCAGAAGCAGAAACGAAATCAAATTTTATAGTTCCGAACAGAATTGAAAATTTGAACTGGCCATTAACCGGTTAATAATGTTATTTTATCGCTCCATTTAATATTTTTAATTTGCTGTCAACCAATCACGAATTCTAGTAGTACGGCCTATGCAAATGTGATGCTGACACCAGCGAGTGAACTGCCCGCTCAGCTGTGAACTCATCATAGGTAAGTCGCAATGGCAATGCACTGGCGTTAGTTTATCCGAGGATAGTGTAAGAAGAATTCAACAGATCACATGCACCTGCAGCGCTTCTGTGAAAGGAGAAAACAGAATAAAACTATAGGCTTACATAAAAAGGAATATAGGCATATACACAAAAATTCACAAATCATTGACAGATTAACAAAACGAAAGAAAAAAATGTGTGAGTTACGGTTCATTGTGACGCGTTCCAAAGTTGTCGGAAAGGAAAAAGAGAAGGCAGAAAGTAGTTTTCTTAATTTTTTTCTTTATTTATTTTGCAAAAGCTTGACCGTTTTGAATAAAGTCTTGCTTCTATCTGTATAACCATCCAGCACTGGTATGACCATCGCGCCGGCGCCTCACGCACACACACAACATATTTTTGCAACATTGCAGCCTGTTCATTATCAAAATAAAATATAGTTAAAAAAACGAATAAAAAGTTACACTGTTCCAATGTACAAAATTTGTTGCATTCAGCTTGACCAGCGCCTCACTGTGCTGATATAGCCGATGTGAAGGATGATGTTTTATGTCGATGACAGTACAAAGCCTAGCCTATAATAAATAATATTTTAACATCCAGATACATCGCGAATATAGAAACATTTGGATTTGTGCCGAGTGAGAGAGGTGGGCATCAGTTTCACCTTAAATTAATTTGTTTTTGGATTGACGTTTTTATAGTCCAAATGCATAGCCTTAACTTTAGAGGATTTGTTATGGAGAGAAACTAATAACTGAGTTTATAATGTTTGTAAACATTTTGCTTTAGCCTAGGCATTTTAGCCTACATTATTTCTGAATGTTATAGGGCTAATAAAATGCGACGTGAGCCTATAGCCTATGCAACTTATGTTTTTTTTTCACTCTCAAAACGCAATCTTATACAAGTAGCGGTTTTTTTTAACAATGCAGCAAACATTTTTAAATATCTTAAAAATACTTTAATGTCTTTAAAGTGTTGATAGATTTTTTTCTTTTGTTTAGTAGCCTACATTTGGCCAAAATCTAGAAAAGATGGTGCTGTATTAACTGTGACTAAGCGCAGAGGGTTATAGGTTAACGCTACCAGACCTCTTCCCGGTTTTTTTTTTCTTTGTTGTGCATTCCCTAAGTGAAAGCTGTCTATAAATCAGATTCTTCTCAGAGGTACAGGACCTGAACGTTTACATAATACATGATGATTTCAACATGGAATGCAAGAAGAATTATTTTGAAATATTTGATGTAGTACACAACCGTTCAAATGTTTTTCTTTTTTTTTTATGTTTTTCAAAAGTCTCTTATGCTCACCAAGGCTACATTTATTTGATCAAAATAAAGTAAAACAGTAATATTGTGAAATATTATTACAATTTAAAATAACTGTTTTCTATTAGAATATATTTTAAATTGTAATTTATTCCTGTGCTGGAAAAGCTGAATTTTCAGCAACCACTACTGCAGTCTTTAGTGTCACATGATCCTTCACGAATCATTCTAATATGCTGATTTCTGAGAACATTATCAATGTTAATAACAGTAGCTTAATATTTTGGAGGAAACCATGATGCAGTTTTTTCAGGATTCTTTGATGAATATCATGGGCCAGTTTTACTAACAGCTTGCATCAGCGCAAACTGTTTTTTGGCATTAAAATTGTACTGTCAGGTTTTAGTAAAGACGTGCAGTGACGAATTAGCGCTGAAAGGGCGTGTACAGAGTTATTTTTGCGCCTGACCTTATTGAATATGCATTTTTAGGAGTTTGCCTTTCAGACGCAAAAGTTACGGGAGGAGAGTTTTCAAATGAACATTTGTGCTCGTCAAATTACTGGCATTTGCACCATTATTTAATGCCCAAAAAGCATGTATTAAACTATTGTGCCTTTGTGCGCTTGAAATGGCTGCAATTATTGTTGCTAGGAGGAGGCACCGCAAAGAACAGAGAGCGCGTGGTATAGAAGGGAGAGGATTTTTTTCCACACGTATTAATTTATTTTGAATGCCAGAAGAACACATTATCCGAACATATCATTTGCCAAGCCATGTTATTTTTAATTTGCTTCAGGAAATAAAAGACAACTTGGAACCCTCAACTAGGAGTCACGCAATACCAGGTCTATCAAAACTTCTAGCAAACCTTCATTTTTGGCCTCCGGTTCTTTTCAACGTACTGTGGCTTCTTTATTTCTTTATTCGTGACTATGCTAATTTGCGCTGCGCTTGGTATATTGCGTTGGTCAATATGTAAATGAGATGTTGCGTCTGTGTTCTTTGATTTGCGCGGTTGTTAGTAAATCACCTGCAGAAATTTCCACACCCATCGGTGCTGTTTTGGAATTTGGTAATTTGCCCTGCTTAGTAAAACTGGTCCTATATATGTCTTTACTTTTGATAAATTCAATGCCAAAAAAGACCAATGCAGTAACTCACTGAGTCAGTGAGTTGAACAACCTAATTCATGAACAAATCATTCAGAAGAGTTTTATTTGTTTGTCAACTCAAAAGAACGCCATTGCTACTTGAAGCAATTGATTTTTCACAAAGTAGAGTTTTTCAATGAACATCCATCTACATTTGGGTCTGTATATAACAAAAACTTATGGTGTGTGTGTGTGTGTGTGTGTGTGTGTTTGTAATAATACACAAGTTGCTGTGGCAGCAGACAGCAGGCCTGCTGGTTTGAATGAGTCACAACCAGGAGAGTTTCACTTTCACGGATCACTCAGCCATACACAAACACAGTCTATCACAGTTTAGCTTTAACACACTCACACAGTCTGCCACAATCAAAGCCAGGCCCGGAGAGCTCCAACGCACTCAGACATTTACCATACACACAGTCTGTTGCCTCAAACACACTGCACAATCACTCTACACTCAAGCACACATACACATCAAACCAGGCTTATCTGTACAGCAGCACTGAGGCCTGACAGCCAAACAAGTGCAGCATCGTCAGGACATTACAGCATACAAAACACTCCACCACTACAGCCCAAGAGAGATGCGTTACAGAAGCTCCGATAGGTGACGGCTCAACAGAAGAGAATGAAGGAAATTCAATGTGCCTCTTTAAACATCTTAGGGTGTATTCACACCTGTCTTGTTTGGTTCGAATGACTCGAACTCAAGTTCGTTTCCCCCTTTGGTGCTGATCTTTTGGGCAGGTGTGAATACAGCAATCACACTCGGGTACGGACCAAACAACCGTACCGAGACCCAGCTGAAGAGGTGGTCTCGGTCCGCTTCCAAACAAACTCTAGTATGGTTGAATGGATAAACCAATGAAATGATGACCTTAAGCACACATGTGGTTTTGTTTACAGTTTCTGGGTCACTTGCAAAAAGGGCAGTATGAAAGCGAACCGCACCAAACAAAAAAAATCAACATTGTATTTAGTCTGGACCAAAGCAAGTGATCTAGCGGACTTTTCTGGTGTGAATACAGCCTTAGTTTTGCTTAAGTTTTGTATCAATTTGTGTTGTGTGTCTTTAAAGTTTAGAATACTGTATTTCTCTAATGCAGGAGTTTCCAACTGTTTAACTCCACACCTACATTTTTAATTTACTTCAAATACCACCTAATTCCAACCTTTCCATAAATGTTTTTCACAACTTCACACTTTTGTATGCTCAATATTCTTACTTTCTTAGCACATTTCAAATTATACATCTTTAATTGTGTAGATGATAAATAATATGTACATCCATGATATTTTTCAAGTTTCCACTGTTTTTATTTGCTTCTTAGCCTTTTGCAGCCCAATTAATTAGTCCTGAGGTAAGACAAATTAATTTTGAAAAGTGCAAATATAACGTATTATAATATAATGTGGCTCTTCATCAGACCTGATGCATGTTTTTTTGGTGAGAACGTTATAAATATTTTTCCACTTTTAGAGCTATGGTGCAACAACTTTCTCTTTTTCTTTTTTTTTTTCTTTTTTGTGGTTGAGCACCTTCACTGAGCTTTTTTGCCAGAAGTACAAATATACCATGTAGTCTTACAAATAAATAAACTAATATATATATATATATATACTTTCACACTTTGTTACTACCCAATTATATATTAGATATTTTTATTATGGCTGTTAACAGGTAATGATTAATTCAGAAACTGAAATCAATTTAAATATGTAAATCATATTTGAAATAAATTAATTAAATACTAAATAATACATTTTACACTGTTCCTCAGGGAAACCCTTCTTTCAAGCATTGAAAGATTAGTTCACTTCCAGATTAAAAATTTCATGATAATTTACTCACCTCCATGTCATCCAAGAAGTTCATATCTTTATTTCTTCGGTCGAAAAGAAATGTAGGTTTTTGAGGAAAACATTTCAAGGTTCAAATACAGTTTCAATGCAGCTTCAAAGGGCTCTACACGATCCCAGCTGAGGAATAAGGGTCTTATCAAAACCATCTTTCATTTTCTAAAAAAAAAAAAAATGTATATACTTTTTAACCACAAATGCTCATCTTCACGCATTATGTAGTCATGTTGGAAAGGTCATGAGTGACGTAGGTGGAAGTATCGTTGTAATTATAAAGTATGTTTTTTTTTTTTTTTTTTAGAAAATCACAGATCGTTTCAGTAAACAAGACCCTTCTCCTTGGCTGGGATTGCGTAGAGCCCTTTGAAGCTGCAATGAAACTGCAATTTGGACCTTCAACCCATTGGATCCTATTAAAGTCCAGTTTTCCTCAAAAACCATGAAATTTTTATTCTGGAAGTGAACTAATCCTTAAATCTTTTACTATGTTTTCCTACGTTTTGAACAGCATTAAAAACAGATGAGTGTGTCACAGAACTGTGTTATGATCAATCATGTGCTAAGACTACTGGGACATTGAAGGTAATTTTTCACTTAGATACAATTAAAGCAGTAAAAACAAGAGGTGGCTGGTGGAATCTGGCTTTTATGACACCCACTCAAGAAAAGTTTATAATCAGAGAGAATATATTGCTTTTGGATCTTGGAATGAAGTGCTTTGAATCATGTCTTATTAACCATATTAACAGTCGGGGGGAACATCTACTTTCAGTCTGTGTGGGGCCCAGGAGGATGCAAAATATAGCACTTAAACATTTCAGATGCAGTTCAAAGAGAAACCTGCTCCAGAGGAACCCCATTCCTACATCTGTTCATCGGTTTATAATGAGAGAGAGAGTAAGAGGGAGCGAGAGAGTTAGAAATATCACTGTGGAATAATTCTCTAATTTCCTGCATCCCTCTCTGGATCTAGACTACGGTCGTGGGTCACGCTCCCTGTGAGATATTTGGAGTGCTGGAGGATTAGCCCGACATTGTGCTCAACTTCCAATCCCCTCGCCACTGTGAAACCCACCACGCTTCATTACTATCGTTCAGAGAGTCTGTCTTTACCCACCCCTGAAAGCAGCTCAGAACAGAAATCCAAAAAGAGATGAGTCATGAGCACAGTGCTGTGAGTCGGAAAAGTTGTGAAAAGGCTCAAGTGTTTTTGCTTCAAGGTCTCATTTAGGACCTGCTTTGGTATGAAGTGATTCTGAAGCTAATCAAGGAAATGTCCTAAGAAACGGGAAGCTTTTTAGCGAGGCTTCTAGAGTTCCTTCTGCTGTATCCATGGCAACACACATTCTCTCGTTACAGAGGAGCAGTCATCAAATGTCATTTGATTGTTTTATAACTGTTTTATAACTGAGAATCTAGCACATTAAAGCCTTTCCTCTCACATTCAAATGATAAACTGAGAGGGAGCATTGTGAGTAATCCTACCTGTGCCTGTGTCCGTGGACGACACCACACCGGGGATGCTGTCATGTCCAGACACCAGAATGTTGGGCGGGAGCAGGTGCATGATGGCAGTGAGTGCTGGGTGTGGTTGTATGGAGTAGAGCAGCTGAGAGCCCTCCATCACTGATAATACAGCATTCACTACAGAGAGAGAAAGACAGTCATGATTACCATTGAGCGTCACAGGAAGATGACACAATTCCAGATGTTTACAGACTGTTGCTATATGGTTTCTAGTGTGTTTTGGGTGGTTGCTAGATACGGTCGGTCAGCAATGCATCATACACTAAGGGTGTGGTTTCACACAAAAGAAACAAATCCCACTCATTCATTCCAAAGAGGAAAATGGGAATAAATATCAGATGGATTTGGCCATTAAAAACAAAACATATGCAATAACATAATAATAGTTTTTGTTTTGTTTTTTGCTTCCAAAGGCTGTATTTATTTGACCCAAGATATAGTAAAAACAGTAATATTTTGAAATATTACAATTTGAAATAATACATAGCAGTCTTCTATTTTAATATACTTAAAAATGTAATTTATTCCTGTGATGGTAAAGCTAAATTTTCAGCATCATTACTCCAGGCTTCAGTGTCACACTATCCTTCAAAAATTATACGAACAAGCTGATTTGGTGTTCAAGAAGCATTTCTTATTATTATCAATGTAGAAAACAGTTGTGCTGCTTTTGGTGGAAACAGTTTTATATTTCTTTTTTCTATATTCTTTGATGATTACAAAGTTTAGAACAGCATTAATTTAAATTAGACTTTTTTTGACTATGTTCACTAGGACTGGGTAAAAAAATATAGATATCTCGATATTAATCGATTGTCTGGATTTTGATTTCAGCAAGAGGCGAAGCCTCCTTACTGACTGGATCTATGACATATTGGTACATATAAGCCTCTGTTCCCTCCTTCAGTGTTAGTTTATGGGATTTAATGCCTCGGCATGCCTCTCCTGAACAAGCCACACAATTTAAGGTATCGTTTATATCTGTAGCTCAAATGGTGCGGGACAAATTACACACTGAAGTTTAATACTGGGTTATGGGTTTAGAAAAAACATCAAGTATGAGCAATAATAATAGTGATGCTTGTCTTAGCAAGCACTACTAATAACTATAAACAGATCAAAAGCAGGATACTGTCAAACCCCACAGCAGGGTAAAATCTAGATTTATATGAACCCAAGGTTTACACATCATTGTTAAAAACTGAGGAAAAACATCCCTGTCAAATGTCTGCTGTTGGCTGCACCCAATGAAACTCATCATCATAAAAGATTACTAAAAACAAGAGAGATATTTTTCTCAAACTGGGACAACATATGAGAGCACAAGCGGAGAGTTTCATTTCATGCTAGAGTCAACAACTATATTGTATGCTAGCAATCTCCACTTTAATTTAATTTTACCACACTTTTGCCCACTCTACATGATTTCGAGAATACTTTCACTGTCAGACACTTTCACAGCAGAGGAAAAACACCCACCTGGACCCCATTTGAGCTTCTAAACCTTATTTACTTTTAAAACAGGCACTTTATGCCTTACGTTCTCAAGCAAACCAAAACCAGTGAGTCAAGGTAAGACTCAGATATTGAAATGATATAAGATATTGACTTATATAAGGCTTTTAGATGCAAGGTGTGTCCAAGAAGTTCAGAAAAAATAACCCATAGTGCAACTGGTTGTTGTGTGCATCTGTGGAAAGAAAGAGAGGGCTCGTGTGAACCCGCTGGAAGACCGCTCATGCCAGTCTGCGTCATTACATTTTCAGCAGAGCTTTCCATTTTTCATTAGGCCATTTATCCCAGACACAGATACACGCGCACACGCATTCCGCTCCATTACTTCGAAGCCGTATTACACAGAATCGTGCTTCACTGCCGCTCAATTGGAAAAAACATGGCCGGTTCTGAACTAAACAAATGCGTGTGCGCACACCTGCCTGAGTTGAGGAAATGGAAGTCGGTGACACCTGCATATGGTGACAGGTGACACCACACATATTTTCATTCACATACCAAATGACAGGCCCAGATGCAATCTGCAAACTTTTTTTGGATTTTGGAATGGATTTAAACATTATAAATGTGCCAACAATTACCATACAAACTCCAAAAAGAAAGAGAGCGGGGAAAAGAGAAACACATTCTGGAACACTGCCATAGCCCGAGAGCGTGCACAGTCACTTTATTAGACAAACTCATTCTAATTGGTCAGAATTGCACTTTGCTTACTCTGTACCACTGTGCAAATCACTGAGCTGCAGTGTGTCATTCTGTTCACTCTTTATAACAGCTCTGAGTGGTGCTTGCCTAATGGTTAAGGATCAGGGCTTTAAAAAAAAGGCCACAGGTTCAATCACAAGTAGGGTGACAAAATTGCTGAGATTACTTATCTAATGGACCAATATGTACAATTAGAGTACAACAAATTAGATTAAAAAACATCCACTTAGTAGCAAATAAACATGCTGTTCTAATGATTGCGTATTACTGGGGACAAAAAGAATCAGGACACGTTTTCTATTCTCTGTGCCGAATTTGGGGGGCAATCTGCGGAATGGAACGTTCTGTGATGGAAGTACCAATCCTGAGGAAATCTATGCACAGATTTTGTGTGGGCCTGCATATTTCTAGTCTGTGTAGCAAAGTTCATTCTTTGCAGCGTTATTATGCAACACTATGCATTTCAAATATAACCTGCTGATCTTTTTTAAGTATGTATTTTCCTATTTCACTGTATCTGTATAAATAAGACACCTGCTATAGTGTAGTATTACTGCGATTACACTACCAGTCAAAATGTTGTGGTCGGGAAGTGTTGTTTAATGTTTTTGAAGTCTCTTATGCGCAACAAGAAAAAAAATGGTATTGTTGTGAAATATTTCTAGAATTGACTTCAAAATACTTTAAAATGTAATTTATTTCTGTGATGGAAAAGCTGAAAAGTCCCAACTATTTCCTTCAGAAATCTATTATGCTGACTGGGTACTCAAGATATATTTCTTCATATTATAAATACTGAAAACAGTTGCTTAATAGTTTTTTCAAAACTGTGATGCATTTCTTTTCAGGATTCATTGATGAATAGAAAGTTCAAAAGAACAGCATTTTAAAAAAAACAGTCAAATGTATAATTTTATACATTTGATTCAATTTAATCCATCCTTGCTGAATAAAAGCATTAAAAAAATCCTACTAACCCCAAACCTCTGAATGGTAGTGTTATTTATTTATTTATTTAACATAGAAAGCAGAGAAAAGAATGCATTTACAAAAATAAATGTATAAAAATATATTTATATTTTTTATCTTCATATTATAAATACTGAAAACAGTTGCTTAATAGTTTTTTCAAAACTGTGATGCATTTCTTTTCAGGATTCATTGATGAATAGAAAGTTCAAAAGAACAGCATTTTAAAAAAAACAGTCAAATGTATAATTTTATACATTTGATTCAATTTAATCCATCCTTGCTGAATAAAAGCATTAAAAAAATCCTACTAACCCCAAACCTCTGAATGGTAGTGTTATTTATTTATTTATTTATTTAACATAGAAAGCAGAGAAAAGAATGCATTTACAAAAATAAATGTATAAAAATATATTTATATTTTTTATTTAATTTAATTTTATTATATTTTTATTGTATTTTACCTTTTTTGTTTTGTTTGTTATTTATTTATTTATTTATTTTTATTTATTTATTTAATTTATTTATTTATTTTAAATGTGACCAGGACACATTGCAGTCTAGATTCAACCTTCTCTTATACAAACACCAAGGCTCAGCATGCGTGAAGCACATGTACAAACCACTAGGCCATGGCTCCAAAAACAGCAATAAAATTATTCAAATTAAAATAAAAAACAGTGATCAGTGCACCAGATCCTATACAGCTCTCTGTCCACCAGCTTTGTTGCTGATTCCCACTGAATACTTCATGATTAAACCTATGATTTAGCAACTAATTCAACATGACTGATCTTTCTTTGGCCTTTCGGGGTTATTATGTGTTTCTTTCACGGGTGAAGGAACAGCAGATGTAACAACATCAACATGGCTTTGCATCTATTTGTCTCTATTCTGAAGGAATGACTAAGCTACTGTGCTTGTCAAAATCAGCCATCTACAAACACTGAAGTGTGTCAAAATAGGAATTCTAATCTTCGGAGATGAAAAACTGCTCACTCATTCTCACATCTCTCCAGCTCTCTCTTCTACGCACACACACACACACACACACACACACACACACACAAAGACATGCGCCCAGACAAACACATCAAATAAAGCGCAGATTTCAACGTGCCAGCATTATTAGGCTCTGCCAGTGCTGTTTACATGGCCTCTCTGCCAGTACTTCTCAACCTGTGGGTTGTGATCCAAAAATGTTCTGCTGCAAAAAGCGAGGGGAAAAAAATCAATGTTAAATGCAAAAAAATAAAATGTAACCAACCATGCAAATAACAGAAGGAGGTTGGAGTTGTGTGACGGTGTGCAGTCGTGGGTCAGCAGAGTGAAGAGGAGGGGGCTCAGCACACATCCTTGGGGGGCCCCAGTGTTCAGTTTGATGGTGCTGGATGTGTTGCTGCCGACCCGAACTGCCTGAGGTCTTCCAGTCAGAAAGTCCAACAGCCAGTTGCACAGTGAAGTGTTGAGCCCCAGCTGGACCAGTTTGTGAATGAGCTGGGCGTGTACTGAGAGAAGGGGTCATATGACACGATTTAAAATTTTCCTTTCTCTTTGAAGTGTTACAAGCTCTTGGTACATT
>NW_015505718.1:152354-163330 GCF_001515645.1 Sinocyclocheilus grahami | reverse complement strand
ACTTTTATTCTCGCTGTAGTATTGTTGCTGCCGCCATGTCGTGAAGACGCTGTGTTTCGTTGTGAGAGCGAAACTACTTTATTTGGCCTTCTAAAAGAGGACGATATCCGCTTCGTCATGCCTAGAGCTGCTCTGTGCTGGTCGCTGAGGAAATACATCAACTTCGCGCTGTGGATCGCCGGATCGGCTTTCACCACGGACGAAGCGGAGTCCAGCCCGGGGTCGTCACATGTGGTTGCCGCAAGCCCGCCGGCCGTTCCTCACTCTAGCCCGCTGGCCTCCGCTCACACTGTTTCGTTGTGAAAGCGAAACTACTTTGTTTGGTCTTCCAAAAGAGGACACGACTAGAAATCAGTGGTTAAGTTGTATTTACAACACTGTTCCAGAACAGTTCAACCCAAATATTCAAATGTGTGCAGCATATTTTATGGAGGACTGTTTCCTGATCCTGGTAGAGTAAACTACAATGCCGGCTGTTCTGAGTCACAGACTGTAAGTACGTCTTTTATATATAAAGAATTTGCCACTGATGATTCAAACGCGAGTTTTGAGCAGTGTAGAGTAGAGCTTGTTGTTTGTCATTTCTCCGATCACAAATGCAGACATGGTTTTATGTTTACGCGGCACGATGCAACGCGTAAAAAGACAGAATAAGTCATTATAATCCGTAATTATGTCCCCACTGGATGCAACAAATGCCTCGTTTATAATGGGTTTTAATGTTTTTGTCTCGTCGCTCCGGCCGGAGAGGGCATCACAGTATGGTAGGAGCTAACATTTCCATCACATGCTTGGGGTATTCGGCCAATCACAACGCACTGGATAGCTGGCCAATCAGAGCACACCTCGCTTTTCAGACAGATGAGCTTTGTAAAAATCAACGCGTTTCAGAAAGGCGGGGCATAGAGGAGAAACAATAATGTACAGTATGTGCAAAAATAATGTGTTGATTTAACCTTAAACAGCATAAATACATTTCATTACACCAAATACACAAAATAATGTTCTTTTTTGCAACATTATATGACCCCTTTAAATATAGCAAAAATATATACTGCTCTCTAATTTTTAAAAACACTTACCATACCTTTTGCATATGACATCACAGGCTATGCATCCAAATAAAATCTAGCTATTTTATTTGGGTATTTTGGTGCAAAATCTGTCAAATGGTAGAAATTAGGGAGTACCCTCATCCGAAAATAAATAAATAAAATAAAATGATGCAAACTACAGGTTGTTTTTGTTAATGTTTAATAAAAAAACAGTGGAGAAGCACTGCTTTAGGTCTCATCCTCTCACTTTCCCAACATCTGCACCATCATTTACATTTACATTTAGTCATTTAGCAGACGCTTTTATCCAAACAAATGCGGACAATAAAAACAGTCAAAACTAATCCCAAAAAAAAACATCCAGTGGCTGAGTGTGCTGCTATATAAGTCATGTGAGAGAATGTTTGCACCTATGTTTGTGTGTGTTTGACAGCAAGTTTATGTGTGATCTGAGAGGCCCTAGGAGGCTCAGACTCTCAGAGAGACAGCAGGACATCTCCTCCCTCCAGCATGGAGAGACATAATTGAGACAGAATGGCAGGTAGCACAGAGACACACGGCTAGAAGGAAAGGCTGGATTCAGAGAGAATTTTAGATCAGCATTGCTCCCTCTCCACTCCAACAGCTGGACACCCTGCAGATACACTACATCCATGAGTCACTCTCATATGGTGCTCTCAGTCTCAAGATGAACACATCTGCAAAGCAAGCAGTATGATGGGACAACCACAAAACTACATCACTCTCGCTATAAACAAAATTACTTCATTAGTTTTGTCTTTCTCTGTCTTCTATCTTATTAAATTATCCCTTGTGAAAAAGAAGTGTGTTTAATTGCACACTTGTAGTGTACTTCAAAGTATTATTAGTATATTTGAAAAGTGCACTTTGTAATAATGTCAAATTAAACGTTTTTCTTTAAAGTACATTTTAAATCATTGTTTAATAATCTTATGTGGTGCTTTAAAGTAGCTAAATAAATTTTGATGTGTTCACAAACATACTAAACCGCAAGTACTTGATTATAATTTTAACTGCAGTGTTTTATTAAAAATTACTTTTAAAGTCAATATATTTTAAATGTACTAAATTGCAACTTCATCATTACAAATATAATATATAATATACTATAAAATATAATGTAATGTAATTACATATATAATTAAATGCATGACATACAAGCTTTAATAAAAATTGCATTAAAGCATCAGTTTCCACAAAAATATTACGCAGTACAACTGTTTTCAACACTGATAATAATAAGAAACATTTCTTGAGTAGCAAACCAGCAAATGATTTCTGAAGGATGTTATGAGACGAAAGACTACTGTAATTACTGCTAAAACTCAGCTTTGACATCAAAGGAATAAATTACGTTTTAAAATATATTCATACAGACACCAGTTATTTGAAATTGTAATAATATTTCACAATATTACTGTTTTACTGTACTTTTATTCAAATAAAATAGCCTTGGTGAGCATAGGAGGCATCTTTAAAGGTCCCCTGAAATGCTTAGAAACATGCAGCGTTACTCTATGTGTTGACGTCATTTTAACTGAAACAGGAAGACAGGGCGGGACATATCAAGCAGCCCCGCCCATTTTTAAAATAGCCAATAGCGTTAGTTTATATCACAACTTGGGCTAGAGACGTTCAGAGCCATTGAGCTCCGTATAGCCGCATTTGACAGGGTATACCAGCCACAATCTCATCCATATTGTTATAAAATATAGCATTCTGTGTAGAATTCAAATAGCTCCGATACATTTTGTGGGCTGCGCCGACTCACGCATGTGATCCGCTCCGTGCTATCGTGTATCTGGTAGTTAGCGTGACACAGCACAAAACCAATGGAAAGCATATTTACTAGAGCCCGACCGATATATTGTTTTGCCGATATTATCGGCCGATATGAGCCTGTCTCCGATATATCGGTATCGGCGGATATTCTGCCGATATGGAATCTTGTTTTACAGAACATATAACGCAGATAAAATGCTTGAAATGGTGTAATTACTTAGTTTGTCCAGCCGAGCGTGCTCCATTGTTTGCTACTGGCGACCTGGATGAAACGCTTTAATGCTTAAGTCTATTGAAAACCATTGAAAATTTTAACGGCCATATCGCCGTAACGGCGCAGCGAATCCGGACCAAATTCGGGGAATCCCTGCAGCTCGAGGAACCCTCTCGAATGTGAATCGAGTGTACGTCTAGAGGCCCGCTTTCGAATGAGACCACTCCCGCGTCGATAGCCCCCGGGGTTCGGGAGTTACGGGTGGTAAAATTTGCGGTCCGGCACCGACCGATTAAGCAATTCCTGGGGGCTACTGATGCGCGGAGGGTGGTGTTCGAGAGGGCTCCTCGAGCTGAAGGGACCCCCCGAATTTGGTGGAGATCTGCCGGCGCGTTCGCAAGATAGTGACACCAGTCAACACTTTCACTTCAGTAAGGCGGTCTCTTGTTCAGGCAGCAGCATTCAAGCGTTGTCTTATTCGACTGCAAGTGCCCTGCGAAGTGGACTTCACATGAAACTACGCCATGATTCCAGTTCCAAGGGAAAGTACACGTTACAGCCAAAGGGCATTAAAGTGCTCTAGACGTGAATTTATATTGTATTTATTTACAGAGGTATATTATGTCACACTTCACACTTCTCTAGTAAGTTTCGTCTGTGTGTGAAGACAGTAGCGCAAATCCGTGAATGAATGTTCAAAAGTGAAAAAAACTTCAAAGGAATAAAGTTGAATGGAATTGAATTGAATTAAAGTTGAACAAACTTCAACTTTACTGTTCAGTGCACTGACATCAGACTCATTTTGGATAATAAAGTTTATTGTTAAATGCCCTGCCTCTATTACGTATCTTGTCACGTCATTATAAGTGTTTGATCACCACATTTGAGTGATCATTGCAAAAAATGTGTTTATGTATATATATTCTGTTTATGTATATACTGTATTCTATATATAGTACCAGTCAAATGTTTGGACCCTCAAATGGGAAAGTGTCCAAACTTTTGACTGGTACTGTACTATAATATACACAAAGAATATCAGCCGATATATCGATATCTGTGTTTTTTTACGCCCTAATATCGGTATCGGCCCCGAAAAACCCATATCGGTTGGGCGCTAATATTTACACTGTTTGAATCGTTCCCTGTCCCCTATATAGTGCACTACGTGCCATTCACTGTACAGAAAATACTAATTCTGTGGACAAGTGACCGATTTCAGCCGCGGCTTCAGCGTCTATTTAATCGTGTAGGGGGCAGTCGCTTCGGATTCTAGAGAGCATTTGATTGGACAGAAAGTTTGATGAGAAGCTGAAGTACGATGTGACATCAAAAAAATCGTTGGGAAGTGACGAACTGCAAGATTTGAATGCTTATATCTTCTAAATGCGAATTTTGTCACTGTTTTGGAGCACACTGCCTTTCGCATCGCAGGAACCTTTTCATAGTACCAGAACTAATTGTGGAACTACCCACTTTTCGGCGTGTTCGCACCGCCGAAACTGGGAGCGATTTTAGTACCGGACTGCCTTTTTCGAGAACCAAATTAGCTCCTACTCCGGAGCAGGGTCTAACCAGCACAACTGGTACTAATCGTGACGTAAGTAGACATTGATTGGCCAAACGCGTACGAAAACGCCCTCACCCGCCATGATTTAAAACGCTGTGTAAACATACTGTAAACATTGTGTCAACTTATTTCGCAAGTATGGAGAACAGCGATAGATGTACGGACGCTGAAGTGCAGGCACTTGTAGCAAATGTAGCACTGCCAGTTGTCATTGGAGATTCTTAGTCCTCCTTTCCGTTCTTTCAAACAAGCCCTATGTTGAACGCCGCGCACAAATGACGTCGCTGTCGACCGGCTTACGTCACTTCCTAGTACATACTCTCGGTGCGAATGCAACCCTTTAAACGGTACTGGGAAATAGTTTGTGCAATATCGTCCCAGTACTTTAGTACCGTACATTTAGTTCTGGAACTAAAGCGGTGCGAAAGGGCCTATAGATAACCTTAAGACTAACATATTGATACTAACACCCAAAAATGTTTTAATTTTGATATCATCCCAAACTTTTAAGTGGTAGTGTATATATGCATATTATAACACTTTTACTAAAGCAGCATTGTCCAAAAGCAACACCAGCAGATCAAGTTTGAGAAGTGGGCTCTTTTGTGTCCTAAAATGTGGAATGAAGTTAAGGAGATGGGTCACATATATTTAGATACAAAAAAAGTACTCAGTATAGTACTCGGCATACAAAAAGTACTCTGAATTCATTCAGAGGTCCACCACACTCCGCTGTTATACAGTTATTTGTCTTTGTTCAGTATGACAAAGAGAACATGAAATTACAGACCCATTAAAGGAGTTATGAGAGGCACACATTCAGTTCTTTCTTCTGATGAATAGAGGGCTAATTATAATAAGCCTACTTTATTCACTCATTACAGGTTTCAGGATTTGTCTGCTCTGGAGTGTCATCTCACTCATGGAAATGGCAATACTGCACCGCTCTGAAGTGATCATTACCTGCCCTCCCCCTGAGAGATGCTGGTGTCTGTGCGACCTGTGCAGAGCTGGAGCAGTCCAAACCCTGACCCCACTGCATCCTGGGACCTATCTGCTCTGGTAGACAGAGACACCAATTCCACCACTGCCACCACAGAACTCAAACACAAGGAAGTGTAAAGTACACAACCTACAATACAGACAGGAAGAGAAAATTATAAAGTAACTTTTTTTGATTTTAAAATTTTTGCCATGATCTAAACAATCATGCAGCCGAGACTTGCTATTTAGTACTGTATATATAGTGTGTAACTGTACATGTAATCGTAGCGAAAATGTTTGATACAGGTCTTTCGGTTTGGTGCGCATGTGCACTGAACAAACTCAGCATTATTTTAACCACTGCAGGAGCGAAACTTCAATGGAAACTTCCAGATCACAGATCGCAGTGTATAAACGCCTCAGTTCAGAGCGTGATCATCCCTTCCTCTTTACTAGTTTTAACGTGAAATAAACATTAATGAACATCTCATGCCTCATGTAATCGCTCAATCAGTGATCCAACCACAGAAAGATGTCAAAACAAAATGTCACGTAGCATTTCATTTACCACAGGCAAGTCATCAGTGTCCACAGCTCATTAGTTTGCCACAGAAATTAAGTCTAGAGAAGCATTTTGCAAAATATTAACCTATATTCTCCTTATATTTAACTTTACCTGTTAGTGATGTCTTAATTATTTCATTTATGTTTAAATACATTTGTTAGGAAACAGGTTATGACCGCCACTATATAAATTAATATATTTCAACAAAAATTAGAAATGTTTATAATTTAGAAGTTAATTTAAAAACTGAATTATGTGCAACTTACATGTTTGCATACAATTTTTTAAGTGTTTATCATGAGTTTTGATTATATTTATATTTGATTATATTATATTTAAAAATAAATAGTAATTCAATTTAATTTAATTTTAATTAAAATAAAGTTTGGGCTCTGTTGATAACTGTACCCTTATAGCAATGTAAAAGGGCTCCCTATAATTTAGAGCATAATCACTGTTTAATAAATTGATTGTGTTTAGTTCTTTCCCCCTGCTGTACCAAACTGTGATGTCAAAACCGAGATAAGTACCGAACAGTCATGTTTGTGTACCGTTACAACCCTAGTGTGTATTTTTACATAAAATAATATATTATTATTATTATTATTATTATTATTAGCAAGTTCAGTCACTTGGAAATGTGATATTACACAAGTCACACAATTTGAGGTATTGTTCATGTCTGTAGCACAAACACTGGGGGATGAGTTCCCACTGAAGTGTAATACTTAGGGTTAGGAGTTCAGAAAAAAAGTCCTAAAAAAAACTATCCCTACATACAAACAAGTTTGCTTTGGCAAACACCACTAATAAAAACAGCAAACAAAGGAATCTGAGGTGAGAGGGTGAGAAAACAGAGAGAGAAACACAAGGTTATGGATATGAAAAAAAGTGAAAAATTGTGTAGGAGGAAGATTAAACCTGTAACTTAACTTTATCAGAGAAAACCCAGAGGTTTGTTGAGAAAAAACCTAAAGAGGATATCTGGACATAATGATTTGTTTTAAAAAAAAGCACGCAGAGTCTTGGTCTGACATCCTGTGGCTCTTGGAGGAACCTCACTGAGGATGTCTAAGAAAGCGCAGGCCACCTCACGCTATTTTCACAGAAAATACAAATTTGTCTCTCTCACAGACTGCAAGTGTAGCCCGAGGAAATATTCATTTCTCAGAATAACAATGTTTTCTCACTTAAAGCTTTGAAGCCAAATGAGAGATGGAGGCACCCATTAAAGTCTAGCAACCACTGAACCAGGTTAACAATTACAAGAAACACCTACACCACACCAATCAATAGCAGAAGCAGCTCTGATTATGCAGAAGGGGCTTCTAGGAAAAGAATAAAACTCAAATCTACGCAAACATCAAAGCAAAGAGTTCTGCGAAATCAGTTGAAGAGCAGAGCACAATCAATACTAGCACCCTGCACAAGCAGCACAGCAAGTCATATTTGCTTAGGTCATTTGTATGCATAATCCGAACAAGATTTCACATTTGAAAACTATTAAGACAACCACTTCCTTGTCCATGTAACCACAATGGACAAGGCTATAACAACAAGCTGCTATATTTCCATAGCCTGATTATATATTTGCCCTATTTATGTGGCACAGGCTACTGTTTAAGATATAATAGGCTTACGAAATGAATTAACACTTGTAGCGTCTGGACCAATCCAACACACTATATATTCTCTTTTTATATAACAAATACTCTGTAACCTCAGTTAACAAGCCATATGAGGACCCATTGAACCCTTCCCCCCGGAATGCGTAACACCCCAGGAAGTCGAACAGGCCTCTTTGTTGCATGGCAACCAACGCTGATATCACTGGGTTTATTCAAGTATCAAACTTAGTCGTTTTAATTGATGCATTAAGTATCAGTTACACCTTTTTACAAGGTTTGTTTGAACTAAGAATCTGACGTTTTCCCTCAGGTTTTAGATCTGTTGAATATGCAAAGTGTTTCATAAAATTCATTCTTTATGCCTCTTTCTATGCTGAGTTAAACTTTAACCCTTTCCTATACCAACTGTATGTGTGTGTGTGTGTGTGTGTGTGTATGTGTATGTTGGACCAGCTTAATGTGTTTATGTAGTATGTTAGACTAGTTTAAGTGTTTATGTAGTTAATAAAACCTTACTTGTATCACACTTGACGTGTTCATTGTTTGCTCATAACCGGAGTCACTAATCATGCAGATTTACGTTACAAGCTTGTAGAATTGTACAGTAAGAAAGTTATTTCCCTTAACCAGGAAATTAACGTTCTTGGAATTGACAAGACAGTTGACCCTGAGAGGTCAGCTAAATATCTACAGCGGATCTAAAATATGAATAGTTAATTATAACTAGTTATGGTTAATTATTCATATTTCCCCATGAGCTGATTCGCTACACACTCACTGTAATTCTATTCTTGAGTCTTTAGATCATGAATCTTTTATGGAACAATTTTAAGCGTCGCAAACTCAAGTTCCTAAAATATCGAACTACAAAGATTTATATGTGTTCATTTACAAATGATTTAAAAGCATTCAGAAGTGCTCTGGCTAATTTTTTGGGCTATGTGAGTCGATGGTGCTTGAATCTTAAAATCAGATCACAAGAGCTCCTGCTAAGTTTGGGTTGTGTGGGTTGAAAGGGTTTTAAACTTGAGGCTAGTTTAAATGCAGAGCAGAGGTTGTGCCATTGATTGATTTCACACTACTTCCAGGCACTAAAGAGGCATAGAATAAAGTACAGGTTCACACGGATCAGAATTTAAACAAAAGCACTGAAATATAACCATGACAGAAGTGCTTCCAGAGTGCACTGATTCAGTTTTTGTTACCACAGATGTTCAACAGAATCTGAAATGTTCAAGCATTAGAGACCCAAGCGTTGATGATAATTGTATAATTTCATCCTTCTTTCATCATTGAAAGTGCTTTTATTAATCCAATGGTTATGAAAATATTCTATCACAATATTTGGGGAATTTAGAATAATAAAAACTTTTAGTATAAAACTTTAGATTAAAAAACCAGTAAGAAAATGGCCCATCAGATTAATAAGAAAAGAAAAAACTCCATTAAAGGAATAATTCACCAAAAAATGAAAATTTACTCTCACCAAACAGCTGTTGGTTCCCATTAACTTACATAGTATGGAAAAAATACTATGGAAGACAATGGGGACCAGTTACTGTTTGGTTATCCACATTCTTCAAAATATAAAAATGTAATTTTTGAGTGAACTATGCCTTTAATATTAAATTCCATCAAAATGCTTAAAGATATAAGGGTAACACTTAACAATAAGATTCCATTAGTTAATGTAAGTTCATGTGTTAACTAACATGAAAAAACAATAAACAATACATTTATTACAGTATTTATTAATCTTTGTTAATGTTAGTTAATGAAAATACAGTTGTTCTCTGTTAGTTCATGTTCATTTACAGCGCATTAACTAATGTTAACAAGCACAACTTTTGATTTTAATAAAGCATTAGTAAATGTTGAAATGAACATGAACTAAGATAAATAAATGCTGTAGAAGTATTGTTCATTCTTAGTTCATGTTAACTAAAGTAGTTAACTAATGTTAACTAATGAATCTTATTGTAAAGTGTAACCGATATAAGACGGTATTTTGTAGCTATATTTTATAGCTATCACCTAGTAATAAATTGTTATAATGTAATCAACTTTTCCAGATTTGCTACAGTGGGTCTCTGAAGGTCAACCTCACATAACCCTTCTGCATCAGTGTTTTCAAGCATGAAAAGGGGGTTATGTAAATTTCAAAGCAAACTTTTCAAAAATGTCTCCTTTCACTGCTTTACCTGTCTTCTGATCATAACCTATGACATGCTCTTGTTTTGTTCTTACCCTGAACTTCAAATGAACCGCAGTGAGCTGAATAACATTCTTATATGAATCTGTACTCCGAGTGTTTGCTCTCTAGTGGAAATAATGTTTTGCATTGCATGGTTGAGACGATTCCCTCAGCTCACAAGCGGGGCTGGTTTCATCAGAGCTCTGGATATGCATTGTCAATTCAAAAGGCACGGTCTGGTCTCTTTCACTCCTCCTTTCTGACTGCTTTCCCCTCCTCTCAGTGCTACAGATAATGATTAATGATGCAATATGTTTTTTTTTAAAGGGGTCATATGATGCGATTTCAATTTTTCCTTTCTCTTTGGAGTGTTACAAGCTCTTGGTGCATAAAGAAGATCTGTAAAGTTGCAAAGACTAAAGTCTCAAATCCAAAGAGATGTTCTTTTTAAAAGTTAAGAGTCAACCACGCCTACCTAAAACGGCTCGTTCTAACACGCCCCCACATGTCTACGTCATGATGTGGGAAGATTTGCATAACGCATAAGATCTCCACACGAAGGCTATAGAATCTAGTGAATGTGTTAGGGGTCGCCCAGCCCGCAGCCCTACAAATATCTGTCAGCGAGGCGCCACGAGCCAGCGCCCAGGAGGATGCAACACCTCTAGTTGAGTGAGCTCGCAACCTGAGCGGGCAGGGCACACCCTGTGCCTGATCAGCCAGGGTGATGGCATCCCCTATCCAGTGGGCCATCCTCTGCTTTGAGCCAGCATTCCCCTTCTGCCGGCCTCCGTGACAGACAAAGAGCTGGTCTGAGGTCCTGAAGCTTTGCGTCCGGTCTACGTAGCACCTTGAGGCTCGGACGGGACAGAGCAAAGCTAGGGCTGGGTCTGCCTCCTCCGAGGGCAGCGCTTGGAGGTTCACCACCTGATCCCTGAAGGGAGTAGCGGGAACCTTGGGCAC